>NW_020954596.1:73588921-73826232 GCF_900497805.2 Vombatus ursinus | reverse complement strand
AAGGAAGGAAGGAAGGAAGGAAGGAAGGAAGGAAGGAAGGAAGGAAGAAAAAAAGGAATGAAGGAAAAAAGGAGGGAGGGAGAGAGGGAAGCAAGGAAGGAAGGAAGGAAGAAAGGAAGGGAGGAAGGAAGGCTGGATGGCAAGAAAAATGAAAGAAAGGAAGGAATGAAGAAAAGAAGGAGGGAAGAAAGGAGGAAAGGAAGGAAAAAGGAAGGAGGAAAGGATGAAAGGAAGGAGTAAAGAAGGAGGAAAGGTAGAAGGGAGGGAAGGAGGGAAGGAAAGATGAAAAGAAAGAGGGAGGGAACGAAGGAGTAAAAGCAGGAAAGGAAGGAAGGAGCAAATGAAGGAAGGAGAGGAGGAAAGAAAGAAAGATGGAAGGAAGAAGAAAAAGAAGAAAGGAAGAAGGGAGAAAAGGAAGGAAGATAGAAAGGAGGAAGGTAGAACAGAGGAAATGAAGGAAGGAGGAGGGGAAAAAGGAGGGAAGAGAAGGAGAGAGAGAGAAGGAAGGAAGGAAAGTAGCAAGGAGCAAAGGAAGGAGGGAAGGAAGGAAGAAAAGAAGGAATGATAGAAGAAAGGAAGGAGGGGAAGTAGGAAGGAGGGAAGATGGCAAGGAGTGAAAAGTAGGATAAGAAAGAAAGAAGGAAAAAGGGAAGGTAGCAAGGAGGGTAGAAAGGAAGGAAGAAAAGATGGAAGGAGGGAGGGAAGGTAGAAAGGGAAGGAAGGAGAGAAGGTAGGAGGGATTGAAGGTAGGAAGGACGGAAGACAGGAAGGAAGGAAGAAAATAAAGTAGGAGAGACTGAAGGTAGAAAGAAGGGAAGATAGAAAGGAGGAAAGAAAGGAGAGATATAAAGAAAGAGGAAGGGAAGGAGAAAAAGAGGGTAACAAGCAAGCACCCCTATGTATTAGTCATTGTGTTAAATGCTTTACAAACAGCTCATTGGATCCTCACAACAATGGTAGGAGATAGATCCTCTCTTTATCTCTATTTTACAATTAAGTAAACTGAGGCAGATAGAGGTTAAGTGACTTGCTGAGGGTCACACAGCTAGTAAGTATCTGAGGTCAGATTTGAACTCAGGTTTTCATGACTCCAGGCCCGGAACTCTCTACAATGTACCACTCAGCTGCCTACAGAGGTTCCCAAAGTGCGTGATACCACCCTGGGGGTGCTGGAATGATCTAGGAGGGCAGTAGTAGCCTCGGGTGCAATTGGAGGGCATTGAATAAAAACAAGGAAGCAATGGAAGCATAAGGAAAGAAGAGAAGAAAATTTTGAAAAACCGTTCATACATGTTTCTGTTGTGTAATCGAGTTAAAGTCAGAGTGATTACATTATTTTCCAAATAAACACACAAAATGCAAGTTATAATCAATCAGTGGTCAAGTCCACCAACAGGTCTTAACAAGCAAGTGTTGGCAGGAAAATATGTGGCACATTGTCAGGACACCCGGCATACATTGACAGGAAAATGTGCATGTAATGATTTGTTTACAATACGATATCATATGGTTACATGATGCAATTGTGTCATTAAAATTTCAATGCAGGAAAGAAAAACACAAATTTATAATAAATTATTAAGATGCATAATTTTTAATAAATATATTTTATATATTCTTTGAAATGATGCAAATTTCAAAAAATGTTAAAGGGTTAAAGAAAGTAGATTTTCAGGGGAGCACCGAGTAATCTTTAAAG
This sequence comes from Vombatus ursinus, assembly GCF_900497805.2. Classification (NCBI taxonomy): domain Eukaryota; kingdom Metazoa; phylum Chordata; class Mammalia; order Diprotodontia; family Vombatidae; genus Vombatus; species Vombatus ursinus. Next base: position 73,824,533 of record NW_020954596.1, on the reverse strand, counting down.
GGGGGCAGTAGGCCAAATAATTTGGGAACCTTTGCTCCAGAATCTGCATTCTAGTTTAACAGCTTTTCAGCAACAAAGGTCAACTCCAAACTACAATGGGAAGTTTGAGTGGGATCTACTGAATTGTGGAATAACTAAATCTGTATTTGCAGGATAGATAGACATTGCTACAAATTAAATAAAGGAAAAGGTTTCATGCATCCTTCTTCCACTCCATTTGAAATCTCAGCAATCCTCAACTCTTCCTTTTCTCTCACCTTCTATATCCAATCACCTCCACATCTTTCTGTAGATTCACATAGCCATCACTCTAGTTCAGAAACTCACCATCTCTTGCTGGACTATCGTATTAGTCTACTAATTGGTCTCTGGGCCTCAAGTCTCTTCCTTTTCTAATCCATCATCCACACAACTGACAAAATAATCCTCCCAAATTAAAGTTCTGACTATATGACTCTCCATCTCAAGAATCTTTAATAATCTACTATTATTTATGGTATTAAAGACAAAGTCCTCAGTCCTTCATAATCTGATTCTACTCTACCTTTCCAGACATATTTCAAATCTTTCTCTTCATATATTCTATATTCTCACCATACTGGGACACTTACTGTCACCCAAACTCAATATTCCATCTCCCATCTCTGTATCTTTTACACAAGTTGTCCCCCATAACTGAACTGCATTGCCTCCCTCCACCTTTTAGAATCCTTAGCTCCTTTCAAGGCTAACTCAAATGCCACCTCCTATGAGAAGTCTTTCCTGATCCTAACAGTTTCTAGTTTCCTCTACCTCCCTTAATTTCCTTGAATTAATTTATCTATTTATGTGATGTTCCACTTAGTAGAATGTGAACTTCTTGAAACAGGTACTATTTTTTTTTTATCTTGTATGTTAGAGATGCTCAATAAATGTTTCTTGAATTAGTATTTATTACATTGTCCAATAACTTGTATGCTGTATAACCACTGATGATCTTGAAGAAACAAAAAAGTACTGTATTACAATACAATATGTCTACAAGTTCCCTTGTATAACTTGAAGGTGATTTATTGACACTTTTAATCATCCAACAAATTTGTTACAGGTTGTGGCAAACGAGTGACTCCAACAATAGTCAACAGAATAATTGGTGGAGAAATTGCACCAAAGTCTGCCTGGCCATGGCAAGCCAGTCTTCAGCATGACAATGTGCATCAATGTGGGGCCACTCTGATTAGTAACACATGGCTTGTTACGGCAGCTCACTGCTTTAAGAAGTAAGTTTTAATTAAATGGAATGATCCTATTAATCATAGGCTGAAACTCATTACTAGGAAAATGGCATTTTATTGAACTGCTCTTCCCAAATTCATTTAAACAAATTTTATTAGTGTAGGGAGGAAACAAGCTAAAGTAGAAAGAACACTGGACTATAAGACCTAGGTTCTAATGCTTATTCAACCACTAACTAGCTCTGTAGCCTAGGGTAAATTACTTAACATCCCCGAGTCTGAGTTTCCTCACCTGTAAAATCAAAGGGATTAGACTAAATGGTTTCTAACATTTTATATTCCTAAGCATCTCCTTGTGCCTTTATAAACTCTAGCTGCCTTGAAAACTATATTTTAAAATAGTAAAATTGAAGGTAATTTAAAGATCATCAAATCCAAACTTCCACAGTATCTAAGAATGCCTTCCATGGTATTCTTGACCAATGATCATCTAGTCTTCGCTTAAATCTCATTAGTGATGGGGAGCTAGATGGCTTACTACAGAGAGCATGGGCCTTTGAATCAGGAAGGCTTGATTTAAATTATTTTTCAGTGTCTTACTGGCTTGTGTGACCCTGAGCAACTTACAACCTTCTTTGCCTCAGTTTACTCATCTATAATAATAATAATAATAATAATAATAATAATAATAACAGCTAGCTTTACACAGTACTTTAAAGTTTGTAACTTTATACATGTTAATTCATTTGTAAAATAAGGGAGTTGTATAATCCTATATGTATATCCTATGATATTTTCATGTAGGCTTTTTCATTATTGGATGTCTAACTCTTAGAAAGGTTTTGTTAGGTGTATCTGAAACCTCCCTCCTTATAACTTCCATTAATTCATTCCAGTTCTGCCTTCTAGGCCAATTCAGGACAACTTTACTGTACTTTTTACACTACAGTCTTTCAAATTTTTGAAGACAACTACTAAATACTTGAAGATAGAGTTGGATGGTTTGACTGAGACTTTCCTATTGCAAATCTTGCATAGAGAATGGATTTAAGAAGAGAACAATATGGAGGAATGATGAGTTCCATTTTGGACATGTTAATAATAGCTAACATTTATAGAAAGCTTTAATGTTTACAAAACATTTTACATATGTTAACTCATTTGATCCTCAACACAACCTTGTGAAATAGGTACTATTCTTATTCTCATTTTACAGGTGGAGAAATTGAGGCTGAGAAAGGTTAAATGACTTGTCTAGAACCAATGTCTTGGACAGGATCTCAACTCAGGTTTTCATGACTCCACGTCCCATACTCCATCTACTGTGAAACCTAGCTGCAAGTTTGGTTACCTAGTTTGGTAACTCAACTTTGATATACATAGATATACAGTAGATAGTAAGAGATTCAAAACTAGAGTTCAAGAAAGTAAATTGATTTGGGAATTTATCTAAATAAAGACTTTGAGAGACAGTGTGGCATGTTGGACAGAATTCAGACTTTAAATCAGGAAAACTTAGCTCAAATTCTACCTCTGAGATTCAATAGCTCTGGGACTATAAGCAAGTTACTTAAACCCCCCTGGGCTTTATTTTTCTCATTTGTAAAATAGAAATATCATATAGTGTTATTAATAAAAATTCCAAGAGACAAAGTTTTCAGGTATTAATAATCAATTTATTAACTAGTTTAGCCAATAATCAATAAATTGATGGTCAGTGGTTGCTCTCAGTAACCAAAGACACCAAGGGAGACTCTGAAACACCTTAAATCAGTTGTGTACCTTCTGACAGGGAATTCCCGACAAGTGAAACTCAACCCTGATTGGTGGACATTTAATGAGGAGGTAGGCTAAAAGCTCCCAATTATCCCATAGTTGAAGGGAAGAGGTTAGCTGAGAACTTGGTTGGGTCATGATTTTTTAGCTCCCTCTAACAATCTGGGCACCCTGATCATGTTCTCTTTGGTTTGGTTTCTTCTTCATGAGCTGGGTCACTGTAAACTCTAATGAAGGGGATCAAGGACAGGAGTTCTTTCCCCTAGGGAGAAAACTCACCTACACTAGATTCTGTTTACACCCTAAACAGAAATCAGGTTTCCCAGTTGGGTGGGGTCTTGCTCTGGTGCCTTAAGCAGACCTGAAATGCTTCTGACATTCTTTTAGCTGGGGAGAGGCTCCTCTTCTAAGCTAACCTTTTTACAGAAAAGGGAGTATTACAAATTATTATAAAAAATCAAATGGTACAGCATTAAAATTAATTTCTTTCAACAGTTAGGGAGAGAAAAGAATCAGGGACAGTTTGATATTAAAATCTGAACAATTGTTGTGAGGTTGAGATGAGATAGTATATGTAAAGTGCCTTTTAAAATTCAAAACCACCATATGAATATTAATTATAATGATCATTAAAATTGGAAGAGAGACTAAGATCACCAAGGAAAATTGAATAAGAGGAGAAAAAGGGAAGGGAGGAGAGGAGAAAAAGGAAAAAAGAAGACAGAGCCTTAGGGGCAGGAGATAAGTAATTAAACAGCAAAGGAAAATGAAGAGTGGTTAGACAGAGAGAAGGGGAAGAGCAGTGTAATGAAAGTCAAGGAAAGAGAGAATGGTCAATGGCACCAAAAGCTAACAGGTAAAGGGGAATGAGGATCGAGAAAAATCATTAAAATCAGGAGTTAAGAGCAACTTCTGAGAGAGCAGTTTTAGTAGTATGGTGAGGTTGGAAACCAGACTGCAAAGAGTTAAGAAATGAATGAATAGTGAAGAAATGAAGGCATTAAGGGCAGACAACTCTTTCTAAGAGTTTGGCAATAAAAGGAAGAAAGAAACAAGATGATAACTCGAAGGAATGGCAGAGTCAAGGTAGGACTTTTAAATATTGAGTAGCCCTAAGCACATTTGTAGGTAGCAGGGAAGGAACCATTGGATAGGGAAATTAAAGATAAGGGAGAAAGGGAAAGATCACAGGAACAAATAGTGGTCAGAGGAGACAGAGACAATTCCACCAGGGGCAGATACATTAGCTTTGGTAAAGAGGGCTACATTTTCTTCAGAAACCGGAGCAAATGTGGAGAAGATAGACAAAGCAAATGAGGAGAGGATGGGCAAAGCTATAAAGGGGTTTATAAGAGCTGAAAAGAAGAGATCAGAGACTTTATAAAGGAAGACCATGACAATGAAAGATCTGGAAATGATGATATATGAGATGTGACCTTAGAGTAAAGAGACTGATTAAATGTATGACTTGTGGAATCACTCTCATTACTTTTATTTATTTGCTTGTTTGTTTTATTTGTCTTGTTTATATTTTCATTAACAGTGTAGAAACTCCCTACTCTTAGGAAGTTGCCCATGCTACTAGGAAGGTAAGTGACTTGCCAGAGGTCACACAACCAGTCTGTGACAAAAGTAATACTTAAAATCACAGGCTATTACCTTATAGTAATACCTTGTTCAAGGACCTGGGTGTTGTAATATTAGTTACTTAAAAGTAGGAATGTACTGCCTCCAGAAGTAATGAATTCCCCATAACTGGAGGACATCAAGTGGAGGTTAGATGATCGTTTGTAAGGAATGTTTGCAGAAGGCAGGCACAGGTTCAAGTAAATAAACTCTGAGAATTGATGAATCTAATGCTGTCCAATTCTTATAATTATTTTTTTCTGTATCTTTTACAGTTATCCCAGCCCACATGGATGGACTGTTAGTTTTGGTACAACTATTAACCCTCCTTTAATGAAAAGAAATATCAAAAGAATTGTGGTCCATGAAAGGTACCGTTCTCCAGCACGAGAGTACGACATTGCAGTAGTGCAGTTTTCTCCTCAAGTCACCTTTACTGATGATATACGCCGTATTTGTCTACCAGATGCATCTGATTATTTCCCACCTACTTCAACAGTCTATATCACAGGTTTTGGAGCTCTTTTGTATGGTGGTAGGTATCTCAGAAAAGACTGTGATGACCCAAGCACTTCTTAAGCCAGCATGATACATTCTCATTAACATTACTTAATCAGCCTACTTGTAATGAAGGTGATTTTGTGGCACAGTTAATTGAACACTGTACCTAGAATCAGAAAGGCCTGAGTTCAAAACCTGATTCAGATACTCACTAGCTGTGTGACCCTGAGCAAATCATTTGACCACTCTTGACCTCAGGTTCTCATCTATAAAATGGGAAAAATAATTACTTCTACTTTAAGGGTTTTTGTGAGGACCAAATGAAATTTTGCAAATCTTAAAGCACTGTAACAATGCTATTATCATTACGATTATTATTAATTATTATTGTTGTTATTATTACAATGGAAGTGAACGATAGCATTAAACTTTGTTACTCTTTGATGTTTTTGTTTTTACCTCATGTCTCCTGAAACATATAATACCTTTTACCTATGATACCCTTCTATTCCCCTAAACATTGGTCCCTGCCCAAGCTCATCATTTCTAGGACTCCATCTATATCCTTTTCATGACTTCATTCCTGTCTTCACTCTAGATCACTCATTCCAGAGAAAACAATTTCTGCAGGAAACTTTTTTTTTTATTTAAGGTTGTTTACTTATAGTATTGATCAAACTATAAGCTGCAGTCCCCTACTCGTGGTTTGTTTCATGTTTCTCAGTTATCAGAGAATTTAATCAATCAATTGACAAACATATTACCTTAAGATAACAGACCTAATCAAGAATGAGGTACTTAAAATTAACAATTAACCTTGCACAATGTTAACTATTTTTTTCCTCCCTACAAATGACAGTTAACATTTGAGTCATGAAACACTGAGAGAGGCATTAGACAAGAAAGATGAGCCCTGCCACCAAGTCATTGTGATACCCAAACTCCAGACTCAGCAGAATCTAATTCTGAATCTGGGAAGCTATTTTTAAACCATAAATAATTTAATATTGAGAGTGATCAGGAATGAAGAGCAATGAACTTCTCAGAATTAATTATAAAACACAAACTGTAGTATTTGTCTCTTGCCAAATTAGTCTCCTTTGGGATTTTATGATAATTTTAAGTAAAGATATTATTTAAACTAAGATACTTCTTTCTGTTGATAACTCAAGTAATTATCAATTCACCATGACTATCACAGTGAAATTGAACTCTTTCTACCTCTGCATCTGTTGGAAATCTGATTACCAATTAGTTAAAAGTACATACCCTAAATAACCAACAAATCCTCATTAGCCAAAGAGCTAAAAGAAAACAAACTAGGGCAATATGGTATAGTAAATAGAACGCTAAGTTACATTAAACTACTTGGTTAGGTAGGTGCTACAATGGATAGAGTATTGAGCTCTATCTGGAATCAGGATGACCTGAGTTCAGATCCAGTCTCAGATACTTACTATATGCATGATGCCCGGGCAAGTCGTCTAACCTCTGTTTAACTCAGTTTCTCCAACTATAAAATGGCGATACTAATAACACCTACCTCTCAGAGTTGTTGTGAGAATCATATGAGACAGCAATTATAAAATGCCTGGCACATAGTAAGCACCATATAAATGTTAGCTGTTATTATTACTAGTCCTAGCTCTGTCATTTAATTAGCTGTGTAACCTAGAATAGGATATGCAATCTTCCTGGGCTTTGGTTTGTTTATATATAAAATGAACTGTTTGGATTAGATAATCTCTAGGGTCACCTTCAGCACTAATATTCTGTGATTTATCCTCTGTGAAACCATATGGTAGGAAAATAAATACAATGAAAATGGACATTTAGGGCCCATAATGTTAAAGGTTTATGGGTCTATCTATACATGGTAACCTAATAGGCAGAATTTGTAACTTCTATAATTGATAAATCAGGGAACAATGTTGGTATATGTCAACTAGAGACCAGAAGTTACAATGACAACTGGTGTGCCATAGGTAAAGGTTCCATAATGAAGTGAGATTCAGAGTGACCCCAGCCCAAACTCCACTCCTGATTTTTCAGAAGACCTTAATATAGCTGACAAAGGCTATAGGCTTTCATTTTCAGTTTTTTTATTAATTATATTCTTCAAGAAGAATTTATTAAGTTACTACTATGTGAGAACATAACTTTGGTTTTAGGAAACTTGAAATCAATAAATAGAATTCCCACTAGCAAAAGGCGAATCATAGTAGCTGTACATTATTCCAGCACTTATCACAGTGGCTGGCACATAGTAAGTTCTTAAGGAATATTTACTGATTGATTGATTCTTGGCATGGAAAATACCCATACTATATAATCCTAAAACATACACACAAATTCCAAACTCCATAGATAATGTCTATCATGTTTATCAACAATATGTATATCACTGATGTCTTCAAATACAATATTCAATATAAAGTTCATTTGGACTATTTGGGTCTTCTCTTTAGCGATAAGATGCTATCTTTATTTGACCTTTGCTTTTTTTCTTTTGCAAAAACAATCCAAGTTACTAAAATATAGTTCCCCTATAATTGATGATGGTTAAATCCCATCAGAACAAATACCACTAAAATTAAAAAAAAAGTCCACGACCCATTTTTATAGAAAAACTTCTAGGACATCAAAATAGCAAAGTAATGTGAATAATTCTCCAAATATTACTGAAATAATATCTAACATGAAGTCTTACGTTAAAATTGTATCTTGATCTGGTCCCCCAACCACCTCCTGCCTTTCTAGTTAGTATAGCAAGTTTAGAAGTATCCAATAAAAAGTAACTATAGCAGGAAGTAAGATTGCAAAGGGGTACCCAGAAGTTACTCACAGATTGTCCCAAAAATCAAAAGAGCATAATTTGCAAACTTCATCATATATTAATAAAAAATCACATCCTAAGACTATGTGATAAAACAGGGGAAGCTATGAGGGACTTGCTATCAGGGCCTTTTGGCCCTATGATCTCACATAAACTCCAGGCATCCACAATAAGACCAGTAGAACATTAAATGTTGATAATAACGTTGAGATGAGGTAGATATGATAATGAACTAACCCCAAGCAAGGAGGCATAGGTAAGAGTTAGTCTTTTCCCCCACCAAAACTTCAAATTCCTGCCCCCCAAATACTCTTCCATCTCTATCTGGTTCCAGGCTGCTGAGTGCTCCCAATTCTTCATGAGTTAGTCTCTGTCTCTTCCTTTCCCACTTTCTTCTCCATGCTGCCTGCTTTACTCCACCTCATCCTCATTCCCACAGTCTGCCTCTATGACCCCACCCCACCTTTAGTGCTGCTTATCTCTGTACTTTCTGTACGATTTGCCCCTGCATCCTTAATGTGTTACTAAAGTGTGATTGAAGCATTACTCCCCACTACCACTATGACCTTCCCTGGTGAGGAACCAAAAAATCAGTCATATCTACCCCCATTTCATAATTCTATAAATTAATAAGTAATTCAAGTGTTCAATCATTTTTAAAGAGAATTTCATTCCATTTTTTGGGGGGGGGAGGGTTCAACCAAAGAAAACAAAGAATGATGTCACAGGGATTGGCATGGCAGAATTACTCCACTTGGAGCGAGCAGTAGTGGGTACTTCATTAATCTTCGAATTATTGTGATTTTTAAGGACCCTACATGAAAAAATAGTAAATGAGTTCAGAGACGGATCAAAAGAAGGTGATAAGTATTTCTAGTGTAACTCGTGATAACTGCATGAAAGCATCACCTACATTGGTGAAGGGAATATTAATTTTAGTTAAGATACCAATCCTTGAAGTAAATGAGTTCAGAATAGATAAATATATATCTTCTTTGTTAACAAAGGCATGTTCCTTTAAGATGGAAAGATCTAGGCCTGTATTCTGTTGCTGTGCTCTAAGATAGACCATTCCATCATTTAACTAATATTTATTAAGCATCAATAGGCTAGACACCATGCTAGGCACTGGGGATACAAACAGCAGTGAAACAGTCTCTGCTCTGACAGACCTCCTATGCTACCAGGAGTGAGGTAGAATGTGCTGGAGCCAGACTGTACTGGTTCTTGAAAGCTGGTTGCTAAATTTTCAGTACAGGTATTTACATCTCAGAAATTGGCAAACGCTACAAGTCAGGGCTTGTTTTATTTTTTTTTGTTTTGTTGATTGTCTAGATTTTAAAAAATGATGGAGAAAATGTTAGTAATGCATATTAAACTTAAAAGTGTATCCTATATACATTTCCCTCCTCCCTGCCAGAGAACTGAATGTTAAACATTTATCAGCATACCCCTGCATGGGGATGGGTTTCAACATGTAACCAATTAAGTATAGTATCAGGAAAACTGAGGAAGAATAAAATACTAACAACTATACCTCAGCTGAGCCTTGAATAAAGATACCATTTATGACAGGCAGAAAAAAGGAAGAAGTGCATTCCAGGCATGGAAGATGGCTTACATAAATGTACCAAGGTGGGAGAAACTACTAGTCCAATATGGCTAAATGTAGAGTGTATGAAAGGCAGCAATATGAAATAGGGTTGGAAAAGCATGTGGGAACTAGATAGTGGAGTGCCTCAAATGCTAAGCTACTGAGTTCATATTTTATCTTATGGAAAGCTATAGAAAATGTTTAGCAGGGCATTGGGATTAGTCAGATCTTATGCCTTAGGAAGACAATTTTGGAAGTTGTAAGGAGGAAATGACTCTGAGGTACCTGGGTAACTTGGAGGATGATGGTACTTTAATCAGAAAATGGGAAATTTGAAGGAAAAATCATTTGATATAGGTAGATATTTCATAACTTTAGGCATGTTGTATTTGAGATTCCACATGTGATTCAGGAGGAAATATCCAGCATTAAATTAATAATGTATGTCTAGAGTTCAGAAGAGAGATTAAGCCTGGTTATGTGATTTGGGAGCCTCAGTTGAATCTCTATTTGGTAATAAGATCTCAGAAAGAATATATAGAGAGAAGAGGAACCAGAATAAAATCTTGGGGAACACCCATGCAAAGAAGGCCAAAAAAATGATCCTGCAAAGCACACTAAGAAGCAATCAGACAAGTAGAAAAAAAATTAGAAAAATAAAATGTCACAAAAACCAGAGAAGAACAAAGTCTCTAGGAGGTGGGGGATGAGAGAACGGTCTTAAAAGTTGCAGAGAAGTCCAGAAGGATGACAAGTGACAAAAGAGGTTAAGAGATCACTAGTAAATGAGCAGAGCAGTTTCATTTATGTGATGGGATCAGCTAGATTGCAAGGGAGAATTCAGTGGGGTAATGGAGAGTGAGAAAGTGGAAGCAAGAATGTAGATGATTCTAGCAGTTTGGCATTGAGAGGGAGAAAAAATTTATAAGATGATGGTGTGTGTGATCAAGTAAATGTTTTACTCAGAGATCTCAGAATCCTGCCTCTTGAGCAGGTCATAAAAACACCTTGAATATGTTGGTGGTGGTGGTCTTCATTCTCAAAGAAGACCAATGACATCACAAGGGTGACGTCCTGACTTGCACACGAATTGGATTTCTATGATAGGTTTCTTCAACCCCAACAGCTTTGCACCTGCCAGGTTGTTTGGTTCAATCAGTTGCTATACTTGTTCCCCAGTCTAGAGCCTGAAGCAAAAACCTCATTCAACTAAAAAGTCATTTATAAGTAAACAGGATTATCTGAGTTCAGGTGGGAGGCCAGCTTTGAAAACAAAAATGACTTCATGTTCCAATGTGAATTTCCAAGTTTTAAAAAACATTTTCAAACCTTTATAACCTCAGAAAAACTTGGAAAGATTTACGTGAACTGATGCAAAGTAAAATGCACTATGTACAAAGTAACAGCAATATTTTAAGATAATCAGCTGTGAATGATTTTGCTATTCTCAGCAATACAATGATCCAAGTCTCTGAAGGACTTATGATGAAAAATGCTATCCATCACCAGACAAAGAACTGATGGTGTCTGAATACAGATTGAGGCATACTTTTTTTAACTTCATTCTTCTTGAGTTTTTTTTATCTATGTCTTCTTTTATAATATGACTATTATGAAAATGTTTTGCATGACTAGACATGATACACATTTGATATTGCTATATCAAATTGCTTGTCTTCTTAATGGGAGGGGGGAGAAAGAAAGGGAGAGAATTTGGAACTCAAAATTTTAAAAATAATGTTAAAAATTGTTTTTACACGTAACTGGGGGAAAATAAAATACTAAATAAGGGGAAAAAAAGCTTAACAACACATATAACAGACCAAATCAGAATTGAAACTTTACTAAGAAGAAAGGTTTGAAAATAAACCATTTTATCTTTTTAACAAAGCTGCTCAAGTTTTCTGGAAAAGAAAATAAACTACTCTTAAGTTTCTAGAGGTACTTTTTTTTTTAATGCCAGGGAAATGATTATAGATAGATAGATAGATAGATAGATAGATAGATTGATAGATATGTATGTATGTATGTATGTATGTATAAATATGTATATATATATATATATATATATATATATATATATGTCAAGTTTAACTTCAAGATTCTCCAGATAATTTCCTCACTAGAAATGGCTTATGATGGGATGGTCATGAATTCATTATCACCAACAAGAGGCAGAATATTGTTATGTCTACAGCTGGTCTCAGATCCAGGATGACCTGGATTCAAGTCCTGCCTGTGACAAATATTGACTATGGGGCAAGTTAGGCAAGTTACTCAGCCTCTGTTCTTTGAAATTGTAAATAGCAAAGAAAGTGTTGACCTGCATCAGCAGACAGGACTTCCCATTCATTGGCAGAAAGAGTTTCCTCAAATGCAAAGGTATTGAGAGTCCCCTCATCTGGGGCTTCTCTTTACCATAGAAATCACAAATCCAGTCCCAGCCCCCCAATGGCACCTCATTTTTACAACATTCTAAGGGTTGCAAAATGGTTTCCTCACAATTCTAGGAGGTAGGTAGGGCATGTGTCATTATTTCTGTCAACACCTATGATCTCCTTGTTATAGTAAATTCCCTAAGATCCCAGTATAGGTTCCCTTGTGTCTTCCAGCATGGGGGACAACTGAAAATTCCTCTGTTGCTTAAGAGTCTTAGAGAGCTCCTTGGGGCAGTTAGAGGTTAGGTGACTTGCTCGTGATCACAAAGCTGGTATGTTTCAGAGGCAAGAATTAAGCCTAATATGCCAGACTTCCAAAGCAGGCAGTCTACCAGGGGTGGGGAACCTGTAGCCTCGAGGCCAAATGTGACCCTCTAGGTCCTCAAGTGCAGTCCTTTGACTGAATCCAAACTTCACAGAACAAATCCAACAAATCAGTCAAAGGACCACACTTGAGGACCTAGAGGGCCACATGTGGCCTCAAGTCTACAGGTTCCCTACTCCTGGTTTAGCCACTACTTGATACTTCCTCTCAGAATGTTGTTTATTAATTCTTCCTCCATTTCACACTCAGGGAAACCAAAGATAATAGATGGATGTTAAATGACTTTGCCTCTGATCACACAGCTAGCAAAAACCCAGGTTTTGACTCATATCAGGCACTTCTACTGAAGCTAATGAAATTAGAAAAAGTAGGAAAACTATTCACTTCATTGTAGTGATGGCTTGCTTTGATACTTTATCAAAGGGTATTGATTGTAAATACTATACCTTTTTTTTCCTTTATCCTTAGGAGACTCACAGAATGAACTTCGACAAGCAGCAGTAGAAATCATAAGTGACGAAATATGCAAGCAGCCACATGTATATGGCAAAGAGATAACATACGGAATGTTTTGTGCTGGTTTCTTGGAAGGAATTTATGATGCCTGCAGGGTAGGTTGGGTAGTAATTACTTTGCTATTGCTATCATTACTACTATAAAAAAATCCATCTGATCCAGGAAATACTTTAATATTCTTTGCAAAATGGAAACTAAAAGTATGGTGTTGACTCACAGTAAATATAATTCTAAATCATCAGACACACACAACCAGTAAACTATTAGCAGTGTAAAATGTTGTTTAATTGATTTGGAAGAAGGAGAAATAGGAATTGAAAGATATAGGGACCTAGTGATATCATTTGATCTGTGTCCCATTCAAACTTATCTCAGTTAGATGTCCTAGGATGACAAGTGTGCTAGTAAATATTTAATAACCAGATTCTCCCAACCCCCCCCAAAAAATATACGCAACATACTTTTGTCTTTAATTAATACTATTAACATTTTCTCCATCACTTTTAAGTCTAGAAAGCAATAAAACAATAAATCAAGCCTTGATTTATAGCATTTGTCAATTTCTAAAATTTAAATGTTCACACCAAAAATTTAACAATCAGCTCTCCCAAGCTGGTTACAGCTAGCTTCATCATACTTCAGCCTAAGATTCTCCTATCATTTCTGCAATTGATACAAGCACAACTTCTACATGAAGTGCTCAGTAAGAACAACCAAATTAACTAAGCCTCTGTGCTCTCTCATGTCATAATGCCTCCCATTATAACAAATAAAAATGCTACTATTTTTTTTTTCAGGCAATTGGGGTTAAGTGACTTGCCCAGGGTCACATAGCTAGTAAGTTTCAAATGTTTGGTCTGAAGCCAGATTTGAACTCAGGTCCTTTTGACTTCAGTGCTGGTGCTCTATCCACTGTGCCACCCTGCTGCCCCCCCCAATGTTACTTTTACAACAATAATTTGAAACTCCCTCTCTTTCTATTACCATGGAAATGAAAGAGGGAAAAGCCATTATATAGTGAAAGTGGCCCTATCCAATATCCCATCAAGCAGAAATATCTTGACAATCACTAATAAGAGGACAAAAAAAGGGGGGGACATAGAGGTTTACTCAAATAGCAGCACATTACCACTGATGACATGCTCTAGAAGAGTGAAATTCATCATCAAGAACATGTCTGTCCAGGAAAAGAGGTAGGTCAGTCATGTAGCAAGGAGAGACAGCTTGAATATTTCTCATGAAATACTAAAAGAACTAGGAGAAAAAGTGATTTGGGTAGATTTTCTATGGAGAATTTATATAAATACCTGAACAAGAATCACACAGCCTGGGAAGGTATGAATGGGATTGAGAACTGTACCAGCTGAAAGAATACTCACTCTGATAGATTTGTAGTAACAAAAGCTATGTTCAAATCTCAGCTCCACTTCTTACTTCTTTTATCTTTGGGCAAGTCACTTATCTCACTAAGCCTAGGTATGTGTTTTGACTTTTTGTAGTAATTTTTTTGTGATTTTTTTTTTCCAAACCAAAGAGAAGAGTGCATTATGGAAAACTGTTCTGTGCTTTTAATAACCCTAAACCAGGGATGGAGAACCTTTGGCCTCAAGGCCACATGTAGCTCTCTAGGATCTCAAATGTAGCCCTTTGACTGAATCCAAACATCACAGAACAAATCCCTTAATAAATGGATTTATTCTATAAAACTCTGACTCAGTCAAAATTCCAACTCAGCCACATCCAAGGACCTAGAAGGCCACATGTGGCCTCAAGGTCAAAGGTTCTGCACCCCTGCCCTAAACCTTTCATTAAAACAATGACCTATCTTTTTAATATCAATATATTTGTTGATGCTATATACCAGTGAGTCATGTAATATCCTGGTTGTTAAAGAATTGAAGTTATGGGTCATCAAGAGGTCAGTGGAAAATTATATGATGGGTATGACTGGGCTACAATATATTCTCAATGAAAAATTACGTGAAGAAATAGAATAAAAGGAATCATCATCAAGATGTTATCAAGAAAGATAGATCAACTGATGTCTGTTCCATTGGTTGGACATCTATCCACATGATGTCAAGAAATTAAGAGGATGACCCTCATCAGTAGTAGGTTTAATAATAAATGTTTGTTGTTGTTGACTTTACTAACTGTTACTACACTTTGATATAAAGATGTGACTCAAAGATTCTCCAGAGGCTCAGAACAGGCTGGATATACATATGAAGGGACCAGAATGCAATTACATGGCTAGAAGTTACCTAGATGAGCTTTTTTCTCTACCTTTATCCCCTCGTCCCCACTATGCATACATGGGAGAAAGGAAGGGTTCAAAAGTGGGATTTCTGAACCTCAAAAATATTTGGCACTTAGTGGGAAAGTAACTATTACTTGGCTTATCATTTTCCCCACAAATTCTCCCCTTTTTCCTAATTCTCAAATACTGCAGAGGGTACCTGTGACACTAAAAAGCATACTCTTCCCCTTGATTCTCGCTTTAGACTTTTGTGACACACTTCTCTCCTATTTCTCCTCCAACCTGTCTGACTACTTTGTTTCCATGTATTTTCACTGGCTTTTCCTCCATTCATTAAATGCTCTCCCTGCTCATTTCAATCTCTTGGTTTTCCTGGCTTTATTCAGGACTCAGCTAAAATTCTTCTGATGAGGTTTGAGGTTGCTGGGAACCCTGAAATGTAAGGGTCCAGGGTGAGTCTGCCTTGGAAGAATTCAAGCATTCAAGCCTTCATTTAGTCAAAGTAGGGAGGTTTATTGTAATGCCAATAGAGCAGACTAGATTCCTAAGAATCTGCAGCTTGATGGGGGTGAGATTGATACTTATATACAAAAAAGACCATGAGAAGATCTGGAAGGGATTAGGAAATGGTAAGTAGCTTGGGGTGCACCAGAGGTAACCATGAAAGGGTCTAGATAGAATTAAGGAGTAGTAAATAGCCGGGGGTGGCCCAGGTGCAGCAGTGAAAGGAATTAAGTGGTCTGAGGTGGGTCAGAGAGCCACAGTGAAAGGACTATTGCATATCTAGGGGCTGGGATGGGCCAGATGCCTCTAGTAAGGTGCCAGGGACTGGGTTGTATGGGAAAATTCAGGGACTGGGTTGTTGAAATGTATGGGAAAATTCAGGTTCCAAGTCCCATCACCCATCACTTCCTTCTGCAAGAATCCTTTCAATGTCCCCTTCAATGCTAGTGCCTTCCCTCTGCAATTACCTCCAATTTACCCTGTACATAATTCATGCACATAACTGTTGCATGTTGTCTCCTGCTCCCCCCACCTTAGACTATGATGTTTCTTGAGGTCAGGAACTGCTTTTGCCTTTCTTAGTCAGTCAATAACCATTTACTAAGTGCCAGGTATTATGCTGAGCACTAAGAAGACAAAAGTAAAAGACAATCCTTATTCTCAAGGAGCTCATCATCTAGCACCTAGCACAATGCCTAGAACATAATAGGTGCTTAACAAAATGCTTGCTTGCTTGGCTTATCAGCTAGCCTTCAGAGATTAAAATTGGATGGTATAAGAAATGCTTTCCATAAACCAGGGTAAAGCATCTAACAAAGAGCCCCAGCTCTTGAACAGGAAGTATAAAGAAAAGACTAAACCTGAGAGCATTGACCTGACCCTGCATGGTATGATCTTACTCTTTATTCTAAAGAGTACCCTGCTTGGGATTGAGAACCTTTTGCTGGGGAGATAAGTGGCTTTCATAGTCAGTATTCTTAGGAAACAAGAGCACAGGAACAGAAAGGAGGTCTTTTTGCTGGTCCTAATTAAAGGTTTCTAAAAGCACTTGTAATGATAATCAACTAAGACAATATACAGGAAGTGTTTTTTGTAAACAAAATGTGCTATGCAAATGAAAACCACTCATTGTTTCTTTTTTCTCCTCAGGGTGATTCTGGTGGACCCCTAGTTGTAAAAGACTCTAAAGATACTTGGTATCTCCTTGGAATTGTGAGTTGGGGTGATAACTGTGGTCGGGTGAACAAGCCTGGAGTCTATACTCAAATAACTTATTATCGGAAGTGGATTGCCTCAAAAACTGGTCTCTAAAAGAGCTCTTTTTATGCAGGGCATATCTGAAACTCCCAATCTTTAGCCATGTGTATATCCTTAAGGTTTGGTTGAACAGTTGCCCATATCAACATAATACAAATACAGTAAAATGCATTTACATTTAGGAAGGTGGGGGTTTATTCAGCCAATGTATCCATAGTCAATTTGTAATGCTTTAAAAAACATTAATCATGAAGATTTGCCTGATTTTAAATAACCATTTCTATGTGATTTCTGTCCCTTAGAAAAGAGTGCATATAGGAGAACCAGGCAAATATCAAGTGGGAATCTCAGATGTTTTGAAATGTGCCTTTTGGGATCATCTGTTCCTAATTTTGAGTATGATTGGGGAAAAAATGTTTTGGAGTTTTTTCTATAGCTCTAGAAATCCATTCTTTATTTTGCTATGCTTTTCCAGCATGTTACACATTTGTTTTGTCTTTCTCCCACTCTTATCCTCAAGGAGAGCCAGGAGGAAAAGCTACCATCCCATTAGCCTGAGAAAGGATCCTATCACCCTAGAGCTTCAGCTGCTTCTATTCCCAGTGGGGAGCACTCCAAAAGACAAAACTGGCATCACAGTGAATTAGACCAGAGATTTGCCATCTTTTTTGGAATCTTGATGCCCTCTTGTTGCTTTATTTTTTTTAGATTATTCAACTTTTTTTCACTCTCCAGAACATATATTCATAGAACTAGATGCATATTTTATTTATTGAAACAAAAATAAATTTTTTTATTTACTATATTAAAAAACAACATTGCATAGCAAATAGAGAGCTGGTCTCTGAGTCAGCAAGACTTGGGTTCAATTCTTACTTCTATGGGCTGAGTGACCTTGGGCATGGTACTTAACATCTCAGCACCCAAGGCAAATCTCTAAAACTAAGTTAGAGTAGAGGTCAAGCTGCATAAGTGAAGGAAGTCCCTAATTCTGAGCTCCCCTATACCATTGGTATAGTTGGACAACTTGTGTTTTTATTGAGAAGAGAGTGGTTTAAAAATTATGCAGTGCTTTGATGTAAGTCAAATCACTTGGGAATCTGAATCAACTTGGTCATAAGATCCCTCCAGATCTAAAATTATAAAATTTTCTAATTCTATAAATTCTTGAATTGACTATTAAGAACTGGCATGCATTTATTAATTTACACCACTAGGGGGCAACATAGACTATTATCATAATAAAAATAAATCTGACCCAAAACAATGGGACAGGCTAAATAAAGGCCTTTAATTCTATAGGGAGCATTTTATTTCTCCAGTGTTAATATAGCCAATTACTCCCTGAGACTCTTTGACAGTCAGATGGCAAAATCTTACTCCAAATGTGCCTTCCAAGTAACTTCTCCCCATAGGTAATGTGGGCCTTGGGAAAATCTGCTTCATTACTTTCAGGGACACAGCTAAATGAAGGTTGTGATAATGCTGCTACTTTATTTACTGAACGTGTCCTGGGTGCTATTTGCTCATGAAGTTTACACCTAAGTTGAGTCATTTGTGAAATGGAATTATTTTAGGCCACTTTTCCCCTAGGTGCTGTTAGAACTGTATGACAATAATTTCAAAACAGATTTATAATTCGAAGAACACTTCCTCTATTTGAAAATAGCAACTTTAATGTTATTTACATGAGCAGATGATCCTCAAAGTGCAATTAAGTACTGTTTGATTAGTTTTGCTTTAGTTTAGGAAACACATGAGGCCAAGATTAAACATTACATGATTTGCTTAGGCAGCTGGCTGCCTACCAACTGGTTAGAAATACTTTGAGTCAAATGCTGCTTCTTTTTTCAAATATATGTACTTCTCTATTGTGGTGGTAAGTTGTAATTCCTGACTTTGTTAACGTTGAGATTTGGGGATGATCAAAATGTGTATGGCTACTTAGATTGTAACCTCTGGGAGGGTATGGACCATGTCTGTCTAAATTGCTCTATGTACCACCTACCATTTCCAGATATAATTAGGAACTAAATAAATAAGTGTTAATGCTGATTGATCTGAAAGAATATCTCATTTTTAAAATGGCAAAAATTACATCCAAAGTAGACATTGGATTTCATCTGTAGCTATAATATCATATTGAACCCGATGTTTTACTGTCACTCTCCTACAGTAAATCATAATCAACTGTCAATTTTACATGTGCAGATTCTGGATATACTCATTGAAACACTGCCCTTACCTAGGAGTTGCTTAACAACTAACATCCTCATTGCTCTCTTTGCTCTATTGCCAAAACCAGAAAACAGTCAGGAAATAACTCCCAAATACTGGCTTCAGCATCGACATGCATCTTCTGTAAAACCATACTATTATATATTCCAGAGCCTGAGACAGATAGATTTGGACTGAATTTACTATTGATGCTATCAGATTATCTTACCCTTAGACTATCACAATAGCCTCCTATCTTTCCTCTCTCCTTATCTCCTTCCCTCCAGTCTCCACCATCACTGCTCCTAATCTATTCTATACCCAAATCCCAGATTAATCTTCCTACAATACTTCTTAGATCATATCCAAGAAATTTAAAAAGCAAACAAAACGTCTTAAACAGCTCCCCACTGCCAACAGGATAAAGTTCACCTAAAATCCAATCCAATCCAATAAACATTTATTAAATGCCTACTATGTACCAGGCACTGTGCTAAGCACTGGGGATACAATTAATAAAAATAAAATAGTCCCTGCCCTCAAGGAGCTTACAATCTAAAGGGAAAGACAACACACAAGAGAGACAGGGGGGAATGGAGCACCACAGGTTACCTAGCACAGAGGCATCTTATTTTGTGGAGATGAAACCAGGCAGAGCAGTAAATGCAAAGAGGAGTGAGCTGAGAGTTCACTTTCTGCCCTCTCTAAAGGAAGGAATTAGGAGGAATTTGGTACTCTGCCCTCCCAGCTTCTAATTTTAGGGGACAGCAGATTAAGGGAGGTGGAGTGATTCAAGGTTTGAGTTAGCAGCACAGTGGTGAGTTTAGAAGAGATGAACTTATCCTAGAAAGGGCATCTTGTTCCATGAAATTGAAACCAGGCAGAGTAGCAGATGTGAAGTAGAGTAAGACTTCCTGAGGATATGGTAAACAAGTCCCTTAGGGTCCCAGCTTGACATTTAAGATTATCTACATTTTGTCTCCAAGATTTCTTTCCAAATTTATCTCCTTCTGCCCTTCTTGCATACCTTATTTTCCAGCCAGACAGTACTACCGTCCACTCTCAAAATGAGCCATAGGCTTTCCCAAGTCCATTTCCCCTTATATCTAATTTCTATCCAGTACTCCAAATTCTCATTGAAATTCTACCCATTTGTCAAAGCCCAAAAGGCAGAATGACATAGAGTATAGGGAGCCAGCCTCGGAGTGAGGAAGACTTAGGTTCAAATCCTTACTCCCTCACATACTGGCTGTCCTCACACTAACCCAATCAACTCTCTGGGATTAGAAATTGCATAGAAATTGCCAATGAACATCACCTGAGGGATGGTGATACTAACAATCCCTTACATTAATGGAATCATAGATCTAGTCCAAAAATTTCAATGCCTAGGTCAAATGCTACCAGGTCTGTAAAATCTTCCTAGATTATTTCTTAAAGAAATGATCTCACTTTTCCTCAGACTCCACATTTTTTTTTTGTACCACTTCTACTGATATTTGGAATCATAAAAGGTTAGACCTTGAAAGGAACTTAAAAAATTCTAATCCATCTTTTTCATTTTATAGATGAAGAAA
This sequence comes from Vombatus ursinus, assembly GCF_900497805.2. NCBI lineage: Eukaryota > Metazoa > Chordata > Mammalia > Diprotodontia > Vombatidae > Vombatus > Vombatus ursinus. The sequence goes on along the minus strand of NW_020954596.1, from coordinate 73,803,892 downwards.
TCAAAGTTTGCTTATCTTCTGTCAAATTATTTGACCCGCTGTTACAACTAGTAAATGGCAGATTCAGGACCTAGAACCACATCTCTTGATTCAATATCTAGTTTGTTTTGATTTTTTTAAACAACTCTATTTATTATATTCTATTTGTACAATGTTTATTTTTGCTTACTTCCTCCTTTATCAGAGCATAAGGAAGCTCTTTGAGAGCAAAATGACATGATCCATTTATATTCCAACCTGACTTGTTCCTCCATCACCTATCAGTAGGAACTGTCTTTCTATTCAGACATGGTTTCTATCAAAATTTGTGATAACTGTCTCCATATGATAGAATCACTTTATGCTTGCACCAATTCAAGCCTAAATTCAGTGGCTGAATGCACAGGCAGAAGCAGAGAACTCAATCACATAGGTGGAATGACCTGCTTCCCTCCCTTGCCTTAATTCTCATTTTTCCCATGTTTCTGCAAATCAAGGTTAGTGCTAGCTCTTCAGGGATCTACATCCAGAGAATGTCACAAGCTCCCATACACTGCAAGGATGTCAGATATGACTTGACACCATCAAACTGCTCAGATTATACAAACTATGCTTTCTCAGCTTCTACATTGTTACACGTACACCGCTCTGCTCATAAACTCATGCAAATATTATTTACTTTCCCCCATAATACAAACTCTTCACATACTTTCTATTTTCCACATGTTGAATCTTCTGCTGAATCACCAAGGACAGATTTAGCCCTTCCAATTTCACCAATTACCAGAATCAATAGACTGATCCAGCGACTCCTTTAGGGTAATCAGCATTTATCATCAGCTTTGAGCCCTTTCTTCAATTTCTGTACAGAGTTGCTTCTTCTTCACTGTACATGCTACATCAACTGGCCCTTCTTCACTTTTTGTATTCCACCAACTGGAGCAAAGACTGTGGCATAGTACATAGTACTATGATACATAGTAAGCATTTAATTTTTTTTAAGATTCATTTCAACAAACATAAAACAATGAGTGAATATATGAGTTGTCTCTTTTTCCTATGAGGTCAGGAATTCCTATGAGTGTCATACTTCCTTTCACTTTTTCATTTTGCATCTGTCTCTAATCAGAACAAGCATTCAAATTCTCTGTTTTCTTAGATGCTCCCAAATCAATAAACCATTCCCTGGCACTGACCAGTTGTCCCCAGACAGTGATAAACAGGCATTTAAAATAGTGACTGCCACCTTCCACAAGCCTCTCCAACATAGGGACTTATTCTCAGAAAATCCTTAGAATAACAGCACTCAGGTATCATATGCATCTATCTGGAAACGAGTCTGGTTCAAATCATGACTGTATACTTCCTAACTATTCTTTCTGTACTGCTTTGTGTACCCTTGTCTGTTTACACTACTTTCTCCTATGGTATCAGCAGAAGTTTTGTGGCAAGTCAGTGTTCCCCAAACTTCCAAGTTAGCCTTCCCCTCATTCTATCTCCTGATTGAGGATCTCCCCAGGTAAATGTGAGAAAAAGGAAAAGGAAGATGAAATTAAAAATCAGATAGTTTTCCAATTTTTAAGAAGCTCACATAATGATATGGCATGAAAGACAGATGAAACTCATGGGGTGTTGACTTTGGGTGTCAAGATGCTCAAGTAAGGAAGGAACATTCTGAAGCTCTCTCAAATTCCCCTCCAAACAACTAGAATATCCCCTCAGAATTCATCTAGGAGTAGGGAAGGAAAGGTCTGTCTCACTGGGGTGAGAGGGGAGCAAAGTTCAAGAGCAACAGCAGCACCAGCCTCACAGCAAGGGGTCTGCAGCAAGGCTCCAGGGAGCTATTTTGCTCAATTATATGCCAACAAATTTGACAATCTAAATGAAATGTATAAATATCCAAAGAAATATAAATTACCCAGATTAACAGAAGAAGAAATAAAATACTTAAATAGACCAATCTTAGAAAAAGAAATTGAATAAGCCATCAATGAACTTCCTAAGGGAAAAAAAAAACCAACAACCCAAGACCAGATGGATTCACAAGCAAATTCTATGAAACATTTAAAGAATAATTAATCCTAATACTATATAAACTATTTGGAAATATAGGTGAAAAAGGAGTCCTACTCAATTCCTTTTATAACACAAATATGGCGCTGATACCCAAAGCAGGAAAAGCCTAAAGACAGAAAGAAAATTATAGACTGATTTCACTAATGAATATTGATGTAGAAATGCTAAATAAAATGCTAGCAAAGAGAATACAGCAATATATCACAAGGATCATACATTATGATCAGGTGGGATTTATACCAGGAATGCAGGGCTGGTTACATATTAGGAAAACCATCAGCATAATTGACCATATCAATCACAAACCAACAGAAATCATATGATTATCTCAATAAATGTAGAAAAATCCTTTGACAAAATACAGTACCTATTCCTATTACAAACAGTAGAGAGCATAGGAATAAATTGAGCTTACCTTAAAAAGAAAAATAATATTTATCTAAAACAATCAGCAAACATTATCCTATAATGGAGATAAGATAGAAGCCTTCCCAATACAATCAGGGTGAAGCAAGGATATTTATTATCACCTCTATTATTTAATATTGAACTAGAAATGTTAGCTATAGTAATGAGAACAAAAAGAAATTAAAGGAATTAGAATAGGCAATAAGGAAAAAAAACTATCACTTTTTGCAAATGATATAATGTTATACTTAGAAAATCCTCGAGAATCAACTAAAAATCTATTTGAAATTATTAACAATTTTAGCAAAGTTGCAGGATACAAAATAAACCCACATAAATCATCAGCATTTCTACATATTACCAACTAAATCCATCTACAAGAGATAGAAAGAGAAATTCCATTTAAAATAACTGTAAAAAATAAAAATACCTGGGAGTCTACTAGCCAAAATAAACCCAAGAACTATATGAACACAACCATAAAATGCCTTTCACACAAACGAAATCAGAGCTAAACAATTAAAAAAATATTAATTATTCATGGGTAGGCCAAGCCAATATAATAAAAATGACAATTCTATCTAAATTAACCAATTTATTCAGTGCCACATCAATCAAACTATCAAAAAATATTTTATAGAGCTAGAAAAAACAACTAAGTTTCTCTGGAAGAACAAAAACTCAAGGATATGAAGGTAATCAGAGGAGGAGGGGGGATGATAAAGAAGGTAGTCTAGCTGTATCAGATCTCAAACTGTATTATAACATAGTAATTATCAAAATAATCTGGTACTGGCTAAGAAATAGAGTAGTGGAATAGAAAAATTACATTATAGTAAATGACTATAGTAATTTAGTATATGATAAACCCAAAGAACAAGAACTCATTATTTGACGAAAACTGCTGGGAAAACTGAAAAACAGTAAGGCAGAAATTAGATATAGACCAACATCTCTTACCATATACCAAGATAAGGTCAAAATGGGCACATGATTTACACAGAAAGGGTGATTCCACAAGCAAATTAAGAGAGCATGGAATAGTTTATCTGTCAGATATGGACCAATGAAGATAGAGAGAGCATTACAAAATGTAAAATAGATAATTTTGACTATATAAAATTAAGAAGTTTTTGCACAAACAAAACCAATGCAACTAAAATATAAGGAAAGCAGAAAATTGGGGTGGGGGAATTCACAAACAAGTATCTCTGACAAAGGCCTCATCTCTCAAATATATAGAGAACTGAGTCAGATTTATAAAAATAATATCATTCCACAATTGATATTATCAGGCAGCTTTCAGACAAAGAAATCAAAGCTAGCTATAGTCATATGAAAAAATGCTTTAAATCATTATTGATTAGAAAAATGCAAACTAAAACAACTCTGAGGTACTACCTCACACATTAGAGTGGCTAACATGACAAAAAAAGGAAAATGTTGCATGTTGGAGGAAATATGGGAAAACTGGGACATTAATGCACTGCTGGTGGAGTGGTGAATTGATCCAACCATTCTGGAGAACAATTTGGAACTATGCCCAAGGGCTATAAAACTGTGCATACCCTTTGATCCAGCAATGCCACTGCTAGGTCTATATCCCAAAAACATCCAAAAAAGGAACCTAAGTGTACAAAAATATTTATAGCAGTTCTTTTTGTGGTGACTAAGAATTGGAAATCAAAGGGATGCCCTTCACCTGGGGAATGGTTAAACAAGCTGTAGTATATAATTGTAATGGAATATTGTTGTGCTATAAGAAATGACAAGCAGGGTGATTTCAGAAAAACCTGGAAAGACTTACATGAACAAACGCATAGTGAACAGAACCAGGAGAACATTGTACATGGTAACAGCAATATTATTCAAAGAAAAACTGAATGACTTAGCTATTTTCTGTAACATAATGATCTAAAACAACTCCAAAGGACTAATGATGAAGCATACTATCCTCCTCCAGAGGAAAAAAAAAACTGATATTGATTTAATACAGCCTGAAGCATGTTATCTTTAACTTTCTTATTTTTTTCTTTTATTCAAGTTTTCTTGTACAAAATGACTAATCTGGAAATGTTTTACATAATTGCATATATATAACCTATATTTGATTGCTTACCCTCTCGAGGAAGGATAGAATTTGGAATTCAAAATTTTAAAGAAAAATGTTAAAGAAAAAAAGAAACTCATGGGAGAAATTGATGACAAAAACTAGTAAATTTCAACTATTCATGTTCTTTATTTGTTCCATTAAAAATGGTCTTCTTCATGTTTCACACATACTGTTAGGATTAGATATAAACCTTTACCTGTACTTCTTGTTTCTACTCTATCTGCTTCTTTGTTAGAGAATAGAAATAGAAATTAGAAAAGTTGGAGAGACAAGAAGCAATTGCTAAGACAGGAGTCATGCTCATTGGGTGCCTTCACTGGCAGGCAGAACTTTGCCAGCTCCTTCATAATGTTATGTACATTTCTTGCCATATGGACTCTATTAATAACTGCTCTTTTCATCACAGTGTGGCCCTTCTAACTTAAAGACAACTTAATGCCCTAACAACAGAACCATTGGTACCTCCTGATTCCCTCTGCCTACTTTTTTGGATTCCTTAATTCTTAACCTCAGTTACCTGTGAAAAACTGGTTCAGTTTGATTGGTTAAGCAAAGCATTGATGGTATTAAGGTTGTAGGTTTGATTTCTGTGTTCCATAAAGCTTCCATCTGTTCTCTGACTTCAAGACTCAACCTTAAACCCAGCCAGCCAAGGAGTCATCTGGGAAATACAAAAAAGATGACGCAAGTGAGTATTAGTGAATTAGACAAATCTATCATCATTCATTGTGGGGTTGGAGGATAGGGCAGAAAAACTTGGATTCCACTGATGGCAGGTTGTCTTTTTTATATGAAATACAGTACTATTAGGTCTTTTAATAGTTCCAAATGGGTTAAAATTCCCTCCAAAATCCTCCTGCATTTGTATGCTACCTAGGTTGGTGACAACATGGAATACTAACATTAGACGAGTCTATCCATGCCATACTCTTAGCCAACTGGAGGAATTATTGATGGTTTCAATGACTTTAATTTTTTTAATTATAAAACAAGTTTTTGCTGACTATCATGTCAAATAGTATGAATTTTTATGTAGACAGAGCCAAAGCTAAAGTAGAGTTGCCATAGCCTATATTAAATTTTTGTACATCCCTGCTAAATGTGCATAAATGTTAGAAGTAGTAAACTATATTTTTAAAAATTTGTATTGCTATTTTTTGTTCTTACATATCCTACATTTCCCAATATATTCCACCCCTGCCCTTCAGAGATAGCTTTCCTTTATAACTAAGAATAAAAGAAGGGAGAAAGTTTAGCAAGATTTACCAATGCTTCATACGTAGAGATCCACATCCATAGTCCCTCACCTGTGTAAAGAAGGGAAGGAGGTGCACTTTCATATTTCTTTTGGGAGACAACCTTGGTTATTATAATTTCAGAGCTTTTGGTTTTGATTGTTTGGGGTTTTTTTTTTCTTTCCAAATACATTGTGTATATTGTCTTCCTGGTTGTGTTTATATCATTCTGCATCAGTTCACATAAATTTTTCCATGCTTCTCTATGTTTATCATATTCATCATTTTTTACAACATGGTAACATTCTATTACATTCATGAATCACAACTAGCTTAGTCAGCTATCTTTATTTATCTCACTCAAATGTTCTTCCATTCATTAAAATTTACTATTTCCTATGTTCTGTTTGGTGATATTGCAAACTTCTGTTGGTGGCTACTTCTGAGCCTAGCACATCAACTTTATCTGTTCTGAGAACCTAACCTTATTAACCCTTTTTGATCCCTTTCTTTTTACTTCATAATAATATGTTTCTTATAGTTATATTTTAGAGAAATTTCTACAAAGGGGGGCCATTTGTGATCATTAAAGTACTTCAAATTTTTGTGGTACATTGCAGAGAATTTTTTAAAAATCATTTTATAGTCATAAAATACTTGGGCTGAAACAGATCTTAACTATCTAATCCAGTGGTTGTTAACCTGGAGTCTACACAAATCAAAGACAGATTTCAGATTTCTCTATGAATTTGGATGGGAAGAAAATTATATTTTTATTTTCACTAATCTTTGTCTGTATTTCTATCTATGTATTTTACTTTTTTAATTTTAAAACATTATTCTATGAAAGGATCCACAGACTTCACAGTACTGCCAAAAGAGTTCTTAACACACACAAAATTAAGAACTCGTAATCAAATCCAACTCCCTTATTATGCATATGAGAAACTTGAGAGCCACTCCAGAACCCTGCTAATTTTTCCAGGTTCAATGCAAGGTGTTTGGAATAATCAGTCTACAAATCACTGCTTGAACCTAATCAGTGCAGCACTCTTCTTTTATAGACTATTCCAGAGTCACAAATCAAATAACAAAAGTATTTACAGGAAAGAACAAATAACAAAAGGAAAAAAACCATACAATAGAGCTCTACTCAGGCTCACAAAACAAGGGCAATCTCCTGAAGTGGGAAATGGGGCAAACTCCAAGGAAACCTTGGGGGTAGGGAAATGATACCTCAAGGTATGGGCAGATGGGGCAAGTAAATACCATTGTTTACCTTATTCTCTTAGCATGCTCTCAACTGTTAAGATGGAGATCTACTGCAGCCCCTTGGAGCTGGATGCACTTTGGCTCTGGCTCTGAGCTACCAACTTCCTCAACATGGAGTCAATCTTCTGGACTCCCAGTCTCCATATTTTTAAGAGTCTAGAGGCATAAACGACAGGATAGCGCATCTCTTGCTCAATAAACCTGTTTCTAGTGTCAGACAATTTCTTTTTCACAAGATAATTCAGGAAAACCCAGAACTTTCCATGTGCCACATTTTCTTCTCCTTTCCATCCTGTTATCCAAGTTTATGCTGTTGATACAATGCCAGTATCCAGATATCATGCCCAAAAGCATTATCACATTCTAGAGTTTTTCCAACTGAATAACACTTCCCTTATCTTGGTGACTATGGGTACTTGAAATGAGTCCAAGATATTAAGGGCAATCTGACATAATGCTTTTAAATTCTCCTCTCTATTGAAAAATTTCTAGTCACCGAAAACTACAAGTATACAGGTATATCCATATGATAAAATCATAAACATAAATTAATTTGCACAGATAATTACATCTGATATACAGGCTACATTATATAGTATATAATATCAACATTAGAGTTACAAGCAGTAAACCAAATGCAGCACTCATGTAATACATAACACATAAAATCATGCATCAAGGTGGCACAGTATAACAGATACTGAGGTTGTATGCAGTATGACCTTGAACAAATCATTTAACCTCTCCAGGCCTCATATTTCTCATCTATAAAATGAAGAGGTTTGACTAAATGGCATATAAGGTCGCTTCTAGCACTAAATCTATGAGCTTATGATCCTAATATACAGAATTACATGTAAAATATAAGCAACATAAGGGAAGGAACCATTTTCGCTTTTATCTTTGTATCTCTCTTGTGCCTAGTATAGTGCCAGGCACATAGTGACAATTTTAAAAAAAATGCTTATTGAATCAAATGTTAAATTTATGTGCAAAGTACACATTACATGCATTAGGGAGCACCTTCTAGGCAAGATGCATGACTTCTCCCGTTACCTCTGGAGGCTCATACTTTTTCCTGGCCATGGGGTAACTTATTAAATCAGTAACACATATCAGTTCTAGCACTTTTCTGGTAACCCACTGTCCGGTAACCCACTTTTCTGGTAACTTTCAATAGACTCAGACAAACTGGCCTGCAGTCTCAATCCTGAGCCCCTAAATCACTGAAGGCCTCTACAAGTATAATATTAGGTGGGAGAGGGGCAGTCTCTGTCAGTTCCCCTCCCATATGAGGCAGAATTGTTCCTTGTGCACAGGAAATCTTGGTTAGCTTCCCTGTCCCTCAAAGTGATAGGTACAGATTTAACCTCTGAAAGCTCAGAAAATATCGCCCCAGGAAAAACCCTAGAACAGCTGAACCAGCAGAAACACGGAGTGCAGCAGTAGCAGTCAGTAGCCCAGGAAGCTTGAGGGATTAATAGAAAAAGCCCCTCTTGCCCTGGGGGAGGGGGAGCAGTACAGAATGGGAGGAGTCCTAGCAAGCTAGCTGAAAGCCCCACCTCAGCATACCAGGGGGAGATCCTGAACCCCAAGTGGTGGAGCAGGCAAGCACCAACACCAGGACCCCTGAGTGCCTTAGTTCAGGGCAGGGGAACCAGTGGAAACCTGGCTTGGAAAACTACCATGTGTCACAGCGTTCTACTGCAGCCAAGTCTCCCAGTGCCTCAGCAAAACTCTGGGAAGCGCAGCTCCAAGGGGGAAAGCCCCAGGTGGAGAAACATCCCGCAGCACCAAAACATCCATCTGAAAGTAGCTGAAGAGAGCAAAAGGGAGGGCCTGAATGAGCAAGCAACCTCTAGGGGCCAGACTACCCAATCCTATCCCTAGAGTTCCAGTGTTGCTGATTCCAGCCCAATACCAGGTAAGCTGCCAAAACCCTACAGCCTCCAACTACCAGCTTCAGAGGACCCCAGGCTCCCAACACAAGAAGCTTGGGTCAGTGCCCCCTGCTCTCCAGCAGGAGAGCTCAATCTTATTAAAGGCCAGGAAATAAGCAAACACCATGAGCAAAAAGAAACATACTATAGATTCTTATTATGGGAACAGTGAAGATCAAGGAAGAAATTCTGAATAGGACAACATTGTCAACAAACCCACATCTGGAACCTCAAAAGAGAATGTGAACTGGTCTGAAGCCTAAAAAGTCTTTTTGGTAGAGCTCAAGAAGGATTTTAAAAGTCAAATCAAAGAGGTAGAAGAAAAACTGGGAAAAGAAATGAGAGGTATGCAAGAGAGAGTCAATAGTTTGGAAAAGAAAGGACAAAAATTAACTGAAGAAAACAACTCCTTAAAAAGCAGAATTGGCCAAACAGAAAAGGAGACACAAAAGCTTACTGAGGAGAATTTCTCAAAAAATAAAATGGGCCAAATAGAAAAGGAGATCCAAAATCTAATAGAAGAAAACAACTCCTTAAAAATTAGAATGGGGCAAGTGAAAGCTAATGACTCTATGAGAAAGCAAGAATCAGTCAAACAGAAACAAAAGAATGAAAAAAAAAAGATGAAAATGTAAAATACCTCATTGGTAAAAAAAAAAACAAAACAAAAAACTGACTTGGAAAATAGATCCAGGAGAGACAATTAAAAAATTAGTGGTCTACCTGAAAATCACAATGAAAAAAAGAGCCTGGACAGTATCTTTCAGGAAATCAAGGAAAATTGCCCTGAGGTTCTAGAACCAGAGGATAAAATAGCCACAGAAAGAATCCACCAATCACCTCCTGAAAGAGAGCCCAAATTGAAAATGCCAATGAATATAGTAGTCAAATTCCAAAATTACCAGGTCAAAGAGAAAATACTGCAAGCAGCCAGAAAGAAACAATTAAAATATCATGGAACCACAGTCAGGAGGACGCAGAACTTTGCAGCTTTAACATTAAAAGATCGTAGGGCATGGAATATGACATTCTGTAAGGCAAAGGAGCTTGGATTACAACCAAGGATCAACTACCCAGTGAAAATGAGCATAATCTTTCAGGGGAGGATATAGATGTTCAATGAAATAGGGGACTTCCAAACCTTCCTGATAAAAAGACCAGAGCTCAACAGAAAATTTGATCTTCAAATACAAGACTCAAGAGCGACATAAAAAGGTAAACAAGATAAAAAAAAAACATGTTATTAATAAGGGCAAACTGTTCACATCCCTACAAGGGAAGATGACACTTGTAACTCTTGAGAACTGTATTGTTATTACACCATTTTAAAGGAGTATACATAGAGGGGGTGGGTATAAGTTGACTTTGATGTAATGATAAAAAAAATCTAATCAAGTAGGTTAAATGGCTCTAAGTAAGTGGATTAATCTGATCTAACTAAGAGAATGTACTGGGAGAAAAGGAAAGGAGGAGGCAGACAAGGGTAAATTACATTACAGGATAAGGCACAAAAACCTATTCCAGCAGAGGGAAAAAAGGGAGGGAGATGAGCATTGTTTGAACCTTACTCTCATCATATTTGGCTCAAGGAGAGAATAACATAATCAGGTATAGAAATCTAACTTGCCCTAAAGGCAGTAGGAGGGAAAAAGGGAAAGAAAAGGGAGGGGGGATAGAAGGGAGGGAAGAAATAGAAAGGGTAAAGGGGAAGAAAAGGGAAAGGACTAATAGAAGGGAGGCAGAACTGAGGGAGGCAGTGGTCAGAAGCAAAATACTAGTGAGAAGGGAAAGGGAAAAAGGAGAAAGAAAAGCATAAATGGGGGAAATAGGATGGAGAGAAAGACACAGATAGTAATGATAACTGTGAATGTGAATGAAGGAACTCTTCCATAAAAAAGAAGTGGATAGCAGAATGGATTAAAAATAATAATCCTACAATACAGTGTTTACAGGAAACACATTTGAAACAGAAGGACACACACAGGGTAAAGGTAAGAGGCTGGAGTAGAATATATTATGCTTCAGCTAAGTAAAAAAAGCAGGAGTAGCAATCCTGATCTCAGACAAAGCAAAAGCAAAAATAGATCTTATCAAAAGAGATAATGAGGAAGGAAACTACATCCTGCTAAAAGGCACCATAGACAATGAAGTAATATCATTACTAAACATGTATGCACCAAATGGCATAGCATCCAGATTCTTAGAGGAGAAGTTCAGGGACTTACAGGAAGAAATAGACAACAAAGCTATACTAGTGGGGGACCTCAACTTCTCCCTCTCTGAACTAGATAAATCTAACCACAAAATAAACAAGAAAGTAGGAGGTGAATAGAATATTAGAAAAGTTAGGTATGGTAGACCTCTGGAGAAAACTGAATGGGAATAGAAAGGAATATACTTTTTTCTCAGCAGTACATGGTGCATACACAAAAATTGACCATGTACTAGGGCATAAAAACCTCACAATCCAATGCAGAAAGGCAGAAATATTAAATGCATCCTTTTCAGATCATGATGCAATAAAAATTATATGTAATAAAGGGCGATGGAAAGATAGACTAAAAAATAATTGGAAACTAAATAATCTAATCCTAAAAAATGAATGGGTCGAACAACAAATCATAGAAATAATCCATAACTTCATTCAAGAGAATGACAATAATGAGACAACATACTAAAACTTATGGGATGCAGCAAAAGCAGTTATTAGGGGAATTTTTATATCTCTAAATGCTTACATGAATAAAATAGAGAAAGAAGAGATCAATGAATTGGGCATGCAACTAAAAAAACTAGAAAAAGAACAAATTAAAAATCCTCAATTAAACACCACATTAGAAATACTGAAAACCAAAGGGGAGATTAATAAAATTGAAATTAAGAAAACTATTGAACTAATAAATAAAACTAAGAACTAGTTTTATGGAATAAAACAATAAAATAGATAAACCTTTGGTTAATTTAATTTAAAAAAAGAAAAAAAAAGAAAGAACAAAATGATAGGAACATTTAGTATCCTCTTCCTTTGAATCTTGATCTAAATATCTAAATTCTCTCCATATGAACCATAGTGTGGAGCCAACTGTCCATTGCAACTGGTAGTTATTCTTCTTTGGAATCCTCAACCCACCATAGCTTCTGTCATCCTAGAAAAGCAGCATGGTATAGTGGATAGGGGATTGGAGTTGAAGCCAGAAAGATTTGGTTTCAACTCATGCATCAGACATTTGCTAGCTGTGTGACCTTATCTAAGTCACTTAACCTCTCCAGGACTTGGTTTCTTCATCTGTAAAATAAAAGGCTTGTGCTCAGTGGTTTTTGTGGACCCTTTCATCTCTAAAAATATGACCCTATGAATACAACTAACCCTTGATGGGCAGTTGTGGAGTGTAATGTATCATATTTTCAGGGTCTCAACTATTCTCAGGGCTACTTTGTGGACTGAAAGATTGCCAAGTCTTTTAACTGCTTGGTAGAGTTCGCTCTCCAATAATCTGCTATCTCCAGTTTTCCATGGACATCATAATTGTGTAGTAAACACTAACCCCTGGATGAAACTCCAGACAGTAAACATGAGCATCGTAACACAGTTCCCCACACTAAGATAAACAAGCATACAACATAGGTAGTAGAACACTATCGGCTCTCTCAATCAAAAGAAATGCTTCTGAATCTCTATATCTTTTCCATCTTGAGACTCCAAAGCACAGATCAATAGACAAATGTGACTCTAACCTAAACTTCACAGGCAGGGATCAAAAAGTTTATGATGTTATTCTTGATGTTGAATTTACTGAGCCTTCAGCAGAAATATAATTAAAATATTCTGCCTGTGTGAGTGCTTTTTGGGGATGGTGAGGTATATATAGTTCTAGGCAACTTGATTCCTTCCAAGGCCTAATAACTATCTAAAATCTTGACCTTGATTACAATGAATTACAGGATCAAAGATTTGGAAACAGAAATAGAAAGTATCTTGAACTCTTTACATAGCGTACTGATCCACATTTACTATCTTTTTGAAAGTCCAATAGTTCGCATGTATGCTGATTATCTCACTTCTGTACCTGAATTATAGGTAAAGTATAGAAAATATAGGACTTCAGGATGATGCCATTGTTTCAAGGGGTTCCTAAGGTCCTCTATCTTGATGGAATTTTTTGAGACCATGATCCATCCAGTAGGAATACACTAGTTCTCATACTGAGTTTCCTCCTTAGAAAAAAGTTTCATGCTCCAGTCACTATACAGTCCCCAAAGGTGAACATATCTAGATTTTTCCTTAGCCTGGAGGGTTCAATTCCTCTTTGATGATGTCTTTTAACACTATTTGCTACTTTCCTGTAATCTCATGCATAGGAGCCATGATGATAATGAACCATTAGGGAGTTCAGATACTGAGCCTTAGATCACTGCTTTCAGTACCATACTAGTACTCTGAACAGGATGGAGTTGGTCCTAATCAATATTGAAACTGCTGAAATGTTTTCTAGGTCTGAGTAAACCAGACCCATGGGGATCTACCTTTTTGATATGCAATATATACTGTCTCTGGCTCCTTGTGACATGTCAGCTTAAGCCTACCTCACAAATACAAAACATCCTAATATATAAGTACTGTAGATAATACCTGAGTGCATGTTAATCTGTTATATCTGTATAGCATGTTTGAGTTTGGGGACTGCCTCAGAAGAATTGAGAGGTGTCATTTTGTTGGGCTGTGGCTATTCTTAATGACACTTTTGTTTCCTTGGCTGTTTGATTACCCCTTACATTCCTGAGCCTCCCTGGTTAGACTTACAATTCCAAAATAATTATAAACATAGAAATAAGTACCCTTCAGCCCCTTCTAAATTATTAAAAATAATAATAAGCTGGACTATTCCATGAACAGTGTGGCAAATAAAATAATTTCAAGAGACAAAGTTTTTGTCTAATTATCAATCACAGCCAGCATATGACTGACAAAAAAAGACTCCCGATCCTCTCATACCTTTGAAGAAACTGCATAGCTACCTTTTTAAGTTTATATGTCTTTGGACAAGAGGTGTTCCATCAGACAACAATCAACTCTAATTGGTTAACAGTTTAATGAGAGACGGACTTTACAAAGAGAAGTGAGCTTACTCCAATGGGAGACTGAAAGTGACATCATGTCACTCTTGGAGGAAGAGATTATTCCTATATGTAGACCACTCCCAGCCTTGGGCAATCTAGAAAAAAGGATGTCTCCACCCAAGCTTGATTGAATGAAAGTTACCTTAGAGTAGAGATTCCTTGTAAAGTTGGGTGGAGTTGGATAGAAAAGAAAGTTAACTCAAACTTCAGAAACCCAGGTATTGAAATGAGGATAGAGAAAAGGGGGAACTCTGAATCTCCCCAAATCATTAATTATTGATAATAATCTCTCAATAGCCTGCCCTCTAACAACACTGGAGCTCACTGTGGGTATGAAGACATTCATCACAGGCTTGCAAGAAACATCCAAGACAGCATTCTTTCAACATCATAGAACCCAGCTGGTTGTGTTATTTCCCTCAGTAAAACACTTTGATACATTGTGCATGGTCTGTCTTCCATATTTTCTACTGTGGCTCCTCACCTATGACAGAATTATGCATCTAGAAAATATTTGTTTCCAAAATAGTGGGGAAATGGACATGCGGGCTTCCTTTAAAGAATCCTTTAAAACATAGTGCCCACTATGTCCCTAAGGAAACTCAAGCTCACTCTGATTATCCAAATATGAATAATACTTATTCAAAGAGTCTTGGCTCTTGCACTGCATGTAGAAGACTATGCTGCATGTTTTTATTTTATTCATAAAATTAATACAAGATGATTTGTACCTGAATACCTGAGGTGTTCAGGGATGACTAGCATCTCTAGTGTGAGGCCTTAATCAAGCCCTTTTCAGGGCTCCTCACCCACCTTTTGTATCTGCCTGTCACCCAATTCTCACCTGTGGCTCCAAGATGCTGTAGCGTGTTCAGTGGCCATACCACCCAGTAAAATGTCCCAACAGACAGGCTAAACCAGGTTGAGGGTAGCCAACAAGCTTTAAACCCATTGGTGAGTTAGTGGAATGCCTACTCCAAGTATATGAAGACTTCTCCCAGTGGAATGGGGAGATGAGAACAATTCATTCCAATGTCCATGAAGGTGGCTGAAGCAAGTGCTGTGGAACAGGTAGAGTGTGGTCAGACATCAAAGACAACAAGGGCATCAAGTACATCCCAGGCAGTCATCAGTCATCAGGACTTTGCCTTTCTACTAGACTTACATGATTCTGGAAGAGAGTGAGGATGATAATTTGTTCGACTCCACCTTGCTTAAATCCAATTCATGTGTAAGTCAAGACATCAGCTATTTATGATGTCATTGATATTCTTAAAAAAAAAGAATGAAAGGCCTCATTTCTAAAATATATACAGAACTGAGTCAAATTTATAAGAATACAAGTCATTCATCAATTGATAAATGGTCAAAGGATATGAACAGGTACTTTTCAGTTGAAGAAATTAAAGCTATTTGCAGTCATATGAAAAAATGCTCTAAATCACTATTGATTAGAGAAATGCAAATCAAAACAACTCTGAGGTACCACATCACACCTATCAGATAGGCTAACATGACAAAACAGGAAAATGACAAATGTTGGAGAAGATGTGGGAAAATTGAAACACTAATGCACTGCTGATGGAGCTGTGAACTGATCCGATCATCCTGGAGAGCAACTTGAAACTATGCCCAACAGGCTATAAAGTAGTGCATATCCTTTGACCCAGCAATATCATTTCTAGGTCTGTATCCCAAAGAGATCATAAAAATCAGAAAAAGACCCACATGTACAAAAATATTTATAGCAGCTCTTTTTGTAGTGGCCAGGAATTGGAAATTGAAGGGATGCCCATCAATTGGGGAATGGCTGAACACGTTGTTGTATATGAATGGAATGGAATACTATTGTGCTATAAGAAATGATAAGCAGGTGGACTTCAGAAAAACCTAGAAAGATATATATGAACTGATGTTGAGTGAAATGAGCAGAACTGAGGAAGGTCGGGGGTGGAGCCAAGAGGGCAGAGTAAAAGCAGTGACTTGCTTGAGCTCTCCCCCCAACTCCTCCAAATACCTGTAAAATATGGCTCTAAACAAATTCTAGAGCAGCAGAACCCACAAAAAGACAGAGTGAAACAAATTTCCAGCCCAAGACAGCCTGGATGGTTGATTAGAAAGGTCTATAGCGCCAGGCTAGAAGAGAAACGCAGTTCAGCATGGGCACGCAGGCAAAGACCAGACCTCAGAAAACCTGAAGTGGGCCTCAGGGGACTGAATCATGGGCAGCTGTGGAAATTTCCAGACTTCTCAACCCACAAATGCCAAAGACAACTTAGAAGGTCAGTAGGAAAAGTCTGTGACCATGGTGAGAGAGAAGCTTGGTCCCAGTGCAGCCCGAGGGCAACAGCTGCTTCCTGATTTTCTAGCCCACAGACTGAGAGGGAATCAGATGGCTAATCAGAGGGGAATTGCAGGCATCTCTTTGCTGGTGCTAAGGCAGGATTCTCTTGCTTTGCCTGTGCTTGGATCTGGGTCACAGTTCTAGATGGCAATCCTGGGGTGAGGAGGAGTGCTGGTGTGGTGGAGCTTGTGGCAGTGGTGGAGGGGGAATCCTCCTCACAGTTTCAAGGCAGAAAGAAGTGCCTGTGGTCACCCATAGACCAGAATACAGGCCAGGAAAGGAGTAAACACCTTACCCCTTATCATACCACCTTGAAAGAACTGAAAACTTATGGGTCTCTAGAAGTATCTCTGAAAACAGCTGCACAAAACCTTTGAAGCTTGGGACAGTACATTCTCCACTCTGGAAGCAGACCCCTACCTTAACAAAGAGTTTAAAACTCAAGTAATTGTCTGGGACCATGAGCAAACAGTACAAAAAAAGTCAGACCATAGAATCTTTCTTTGATGATAAAGAAGATCAAAATATACAACCAAAAGAAGACAACAAAGTCAAAACTTCTACATCCAAAGCCTCCAAGAAAAATATGAATTAGTCCCAGGCCATGGAAGAGCTCAAAAAGGATTTTGAGAAGCAAGTAATAGAAGTAGAGGAAAAACTGGGAAGAGAAATGAGAGTGATGCAAGGAAATCATGAAAAACAAGTCAACAGCTTGCAAAAGGAGACCCAAAAAAATACTGAAGAAAATAACACCTTAAAAAATAGACTAACCCAAATGGCAAAAGAGGTCCAAAACACCAATGAGGAGAAGAATGCCTTCAAAAGCAGAGTTGACCAAATGGAAAAGGAAGTCCAAAAGCTCACTGAAGAAAATACTTCCTTAAAAATTGGAATGGAGCAATTGAAAGCTAGTGACTTTATAAGAAATCAAAACATTGTAAAACAAAACCAAAAGAATGAAAAAATAGAAGACAGTGTGAAATATCTCACTGAAAAAACAACTGACCTGGAAAATAGATCCAGGAGAGATAACTTAAAAATTATTGATCTATCTGAAAGCCATGATCAAAAAAAAGAGCCTAGACATCATCTTTCAAGAAATTATCAAGGAAAAATGCCCTGATATTCTAGAACCAGAGGGTAAAATAGAAATGGAAAGAATTCACCAATCACCTCCTGAAAGAGATCTCCAAAGGAAAACTTCTAGGAATATTGTAGCCAAATTCCAGAGTTCCCAGGTCAAGAAGAAAATATTGCAAGCAGCCAGAAAGAAGCAATTCAAGTACTGTGGAAACACAATCAGGATAACACAGGATTTAGCAGCTTCTACATTAAGGGACTGGAGGGCTTGGAATATGATATTCCAGAGGGCAAAGGAGAAAGGATTACAGCCAAGAATCACCTACCCAGCAAAACTGAATATAATCCTTCAGGGGAACAAAATGGACATTCAGTGAAATAGAGGACTTTCAAGCATTCTTGATGAAAAAACCAGAGCTGAATATAAAATTTGACTTTCAAATACAACACTCAAGAGAGGCATGAAGAGGTAAACAGTAAAGAGGAATCATAAGAGACTTATTAAGGTTTGTAACTCATGAGACCTTTGTCAGTATTAGGGTAGCTGGAGGGGGAAAAATTATATGTATAGATAGATAGAGGGCACAGGGTGAGTTGAAGATAAATGGGTGATATCTGGAGAATAAAACTAAAGTGTGAGAGAGGATTATACTGGGAGAAGGAGAAAGGGAGAGGAATAATGGAGTAAATTATATCACATAAAACAGACAAGAAAAGGCTTTTACAGTGGAAGGGAAGTGTGGGAAGGTGAGAGGAAATGAGGGAATCTTATTCTCATCAGATTTGGCTTAAGGAGGGAATAATATACACACTCAATTGAGTATGAAAAGCTATCTTACTCTACAGGAGAACAAGGAGGAAGGGGATAAGAGAGCAGGAGGATGATAGAAGGGAAGGTAGATTGGGGGAGAGGGTAATAAGAAGCAAACACTTCTGAGGAGGGACAGGGTCAAAAGAGAGAATAGAATAAATGGGGGGGGCAGGATAGGATGAAGAGAAATATACTTAGTTTTCCACAGCATGATTACTATGGAAGTGTTTTGCATGACTACACAAATATAAACTGTATCAAGTTTCTTGCCTTCTCAATGAAGGTGAGTGAGGAGGGAGAGAGGTAGAAAATTTGGAACCCAAAGTTTTAAAAACAACTGTTAAAAAATTGTTTTCACATGCTACTGGTAAATAAGATATTCAGGCAATGGGGTATAGAAATCTATCCTGCCCTATAGGAAAGTAGAAGAGGAAGAAGGTAGGGGAGATAGAAGGGAGGGCAGATTAAGGGAAAGGGTATTCAGAATGCACACTGTCTTGGGGGAGGGATGAGATGGGGAGAAAATTTGGAACTCAAAATCGTGCAGAAGTGAATGTTGAAAACTAAAAATAAATTAATTAATGAATCTTTTAAAAAATAAAGATAAAAAGAAATAAATGAAATGAGCAGAACCAGGAGAACATGTACAAAGTAATAGCCACATTGTGTGATGACTAACTTTCATCGCCTTGGCTCTTCTCAGGAATGCAAGGATCTAAGACAACTCCAAAAGACTCATGATGGAAAACGCTGTCCATACCCAGAGAAAGAACTATGGAGTCTGAATGCAGATTAAAGCATACTATTTGCTCTCTCTTTTTTCTTTTGTTGTTTTGTTTTGTTTTGTTTCTCCTTTCTCATGGTTCTTCCCATTGCTTCTTATTCTTCTTTACAACATGACCAATGTGAAAATATGTTTAATATCAATGCATATGTAGAGTCTATATAAGATTGCATGCTGTCTTGTGGAGAGATGAGGGAAGGGAAGAAGAGAAAATCGAAAACTCCAGAACTTATGGAAGTGAATGTTGAAAACTAAAAATAAGTAAAGCAATTAAAAAAATAAAAACAAAGGATGAACAACAAGATAACTATCGGGCTGTCCAGAAATCTTTACCATCAGTGATGTATCCATATATCCATCAGTGGTTGCATGAATCCATGTGGAAACGATCCAGGAAAAGTTGTTGGGACTAAGGTTACGATCCTGGAGCCCAAGGTGGTCCTTATCACTATCCTCAGTATAAGACTCTGGTCAAGCCACTTGACTTCTCTCAGCCTCAGTTTCCTTAACTGAAAGATGAGGATAATAATAACATCTATCTCAGAGGGTTGTTGTAAGGATCAATAAAATAATAATGTAAGGTCCTTTGCAAATCTTAAAGCACTATACAAATTTTAGCTATGGTGATGAAAATGATGAGTCTGATGATTTCAAGCCAATGGAATTTGGCTTTTACAAACCTAATTCCTACCTAAGGCATTTGCCAGCTGTAACTTAATTGACCATAGCATCTCTCTAAGTGGACAGATTGCAATCTCTGTTAGTGAAAGGAGATACCACACAGACAAAATCACAGATCCTTGATGTATTTACTATTGCAAACATTTCAAGCAATATACTTTACTGCTACTGATATGATATATACCTTTAGATATCAATATAGCTTATGTGTCCTCCTCTTCTCCCAAAAATCCATGGATCCCTGAGACGTTAGTGCAGGTAGACTTAGATTAATCCAGAAGTCTATAAATAATCCTAACTAATCTATAAACATCCCACATAAATCACCACAAAATGGTTCCCTAAAATTCCACTCAGAATTCTGAATTTGGAATTCCTTATTGCTTTTCTAAGATACAGTGTAGGCTTAATCTAGGCCTGAGCCTCACTAGGGCAATACCTTCTATTTATAGGCCATACAAGCTCCACAAATCCAAAAGAAAAATGCATTTAAGACATAAAAGCAGTATAAATAACATGTATAACTAATAATCAAATAAAATTATCCTTCATCCCCATGTATACAAATGGTAAATCTCTTTGACTTTCAGATGGGGAAAAGGAAAGAAATCTCTCTGAGAAAATCTCTTGATGAGTAAGAAGCAAGGAAAGCTTCACTCAAGAGTGATACCTAGTTAAGAAACCTAATTAAGAAAATAGTGAAAAAAGAATGATTGACAAGGAGAGAGGTTGTAATAATAGGGATGGGGGAAAGAATATCCTTTAGCACATTCATCATATTGTGACTATTGCTTTTTAAAAAGTATATGACACTCTGAATTATATATAGCCAGACAGAGGCTAGACATGAGATATATCTCACAGATGTACATAAGACGTTTACTCAGGACATATTCCATGACATTGGCAGAGTCCAAGTAAAAGGATTTCTTATTTATGGTGAGATCCTCCTACAGATGCTTTGTATTTGCGGATAACTTTCTATCAGTTTGCATTAAGGCTCGGGACACTGCAAATCCTCTTCAGGGAAACTCACAGCAATGGGAAAGTGATTGATCAAATCTTCCACAAGTGAAAACAAAGCAGATGAAATATATGTTGTTCATACCATGGTGTACAGCTGTTCAGCAGTCCATCGAATTTGTACTTCAATGTGTATAAATGAACTCAATGGTCTACTGTCTTTATATGTCAGAATCTGAGCTATATATATATTCTCATAGTGATGAGAATGAGAGCAAAGGGGCTGCAGAGGGAAAGAGAGAGTAGGAGGAAGACAGGAAGAGAGTTACTTATCAGGCACTTAGTATGTACCAAATACTGTGATGGATATATGAGAATAAAAATATAAGCAAACTGTGTAAATCCTACTGCAAAGAGTTTACATTCTACTGATGGAACACAACACATATAAAGAAGACCTGGGGTGGGGAGGTGGGGAGGTACCTGACTGAAAGGTGGGAAGGAAGTAAAGTCCTGAGTCAATCCAGTTGGAAGGGAAATGGGTATGGCTAGGACTACTTAAGAATGGTGATTTGGACTCTGGAGTCACCAGTCAGTAATCAGGGCCCAAAAAGGGAGGTTTTTCCAGGATAGGAAAGCAATTGGTAAGGAGGCAAGAAGTCCAAAGAATGTGTTGAGCTGCAAGAGAAATGAGCACAGATAGGGCCCCTCAGAAAATGTATGTATAAAGATAACTAGCTATATCATGGACAGGAAATGTGAAATGAATAAACTGGGACCATAATTTCAGTTGTAGGAGAAGACTGGCTAGATTACAGTTTGGAAATTTCATCATGCTCTCAATAATCCCAAACTGCTTACTACTACAATAAGAGTACCTCTTTAATACAAATACTTTCCTAGGGATTCTCATATGGTTATGAACCATGAAACACCATGATCACAGTAAAATCAAAATTTTACATTAACCCAAAAAGCAAATAGAAAGACACATGATGGGTCTAAGTAAGATGTAGCATATTGCCAACATTTAAAGGAGAGCATAAAAGATTTTACCACTAATTCTTAAATGCCATCCATCATCAAGGGCATATTTAACTAGAAAAGAAGCTTGATGACTCATGTAGGGAGGAGAGACAATAGATGCATAGACTACTATACTTATATCCTTGAGTTAGCACAAGAATCCAGGTTCACTGGGTGGGTGTTTTATAGAAGACTTATGGAAAGATGTGAGCAAGATTCACATAGGACAAGAATATGTGGAGGGGTTCCAATTTGTGTTCGGAGAGGGAGGATTCAGCCCCAGCTAAAATCCCACGTTCTACAGGAAGTCTTGCCCAATCCCTCTTAATTCTAGTGCCTTCCTCCTGTTGATTTTCCTATTTAACCTATATATAGCTTGTTTTTACATAGTTTTTTGCATGTTTTCTTCCCCTACTAGGTTGCAAGATCCTCAAGGGCAGTTTATGTCTTTTGCCTTTCTTTGTATCTCCAGTGCTTAGCCCAGTGTCTGGCATATGCTAAACATTTAATAAATGCTTATTGACTAACTAAAATCAAGAACCCACCAGAGTCAAATTATCACTCATTGTTAGAACAGTTAAACTATAATACCAAACACATGATTTAATGAACATTTTGATACCTTTGTCACTAATTCTTACAATTTATCAATTGCAGCTTAATTTAACCCTATTGTTATTCCTTAACTTAAATAGAATATTCTTTTTCTAACTCACTCTGAAATCTTACTGGAGTCAAAAACATTTCCCTATGGTTTGTCCACAGCCTTCAAGATTTTGCACCAAATGCTTCTGGTCTGCTTTCCTTAGCTGTTAATGGCTCTTTTCCTTCTTGGTCACAGGCAGGGGTGGCATTCTACTTAGGCTGTTACAGCAAAAAAGAGAGTTTTCATCTATTTTTCTACTACTTAGTTAGCAAGTCTGCACCCTTCCCTCTGACTCCTCTGCATCCTTTTCCCTCAAGCAGTCAAATAAGAAAGAAACAATATCCAGAAACACCAACCTGGCCTGTTCATGAGTTCCTTTTTACAACTCATTCATAACCTTAAAGATCACTCTTCTGAAACACAAATACTCCTAAAGGTATCTACCTCAGGTCTTACCACTTAAAACGTCAATCATTAGCTAAAGCCTCAAGTGAGATTAGCTGCCATCAAGCAGAGAGCAAGGATAGGACATAAATTTTATATGGGGAAGGGGCAGGGAATTTACAGAGTAAAAGAAAGGGGGCTACCATGGTAAAAAAGGGAAGCCATCAAAGACAAGTCACCCATTTCACAATTACCAATCAGGCTTTGGCCCTGAATGCCATTCAAAACCATACTGTGTGCTATGGTGGGCATCCATCAGTACCATAGGGTACTGATTCCTCCACTAGGTACTATGAAGGAAAGTAAAAACATACCAGTTGGCCTAAATAAAAGGCAGCTTTGACCCTAAACAGGCCTTAAAAGAATAGGAATTTTTTTTCATTTAAAAATGTATTATATTATATTAAACACCAAATATAGTTTTAATATCTTAAAAGTGTACTAAAACTTTTGGAACCCCCTATGTAATTAATGTTGCTCTGCTGGGAATAAAAGTAAACAAATCCAAATTGCTTAATTTACAAATCATAGGACCTAAAGGAGGGCACTTTGCTCCTGTCACCTGGGAAGTGACAGGAATAAAATGTCCCCCTGCCCCTTCACCTTTTTGCCTTGAAAATTGGAACTGGGTATTACTGATCATTTAAATGCAATTGTATTCCTAAGAATTTCCTAGTTTTGACTGTCACATTTTTACTTTCATTACAGAACTCCTAAGAACTTGTCCTCTCAAAGGGAAAAGGACCTACATGTTTAAAAATATTTATAGCAGCTCTTTTTGTGGTGGCAAAGAATTGGAAATTGAGGAGATGCCCTTCAATTAGGGAATGGCTGAACAAGTTGTGGTACATGAATGTAATGGAATACTATTGTTCCATAAGAAATGATGAGTAGTCTGATTTCAGAAAAACTTGGAAAGACTTGCATTAACTGATGCTGAGTGAAATGAGCAGAACCAGGAGAACATTGTACACAGTAACAGTAACATCGGGCAATGATCGACTTTGATAGACTTAGCTTTTCTCAGCAATGCAACGATCCAAGACAATTCCTAAAGACTCACGATGGAAAATGCTGTCCACATTCAGAGAAAGAACTATGGAGTCTGAATGAATATCAAAGCATACTATTTTCTCTTTTGTTTTTTCTTTCTTGTGTTTTTTCCTTTTGTACCAATTCTTCTTTCACAACATGACTAATGTGAAAATATGTTTAATATGATTATACATATAGAGCCTATATCAGATTGCATGCTGCCTTGGGGAAGGGGGAGGAGAGGAAGAGGGGAAAACTCAAAATCTTATAATAGTGAATGTTGAAAACTAAAAAGAAAGAAATAAATAATTTTTTTGAAAAAAGCCTATAAATAAAAGCCTATATATAAAAGAGGTGCCAAAGTGGTAAAGGTTCCCTACTATGATCCAAATCAAAGACTAGACAAAAAGATATAATAAAATTTATAATCACAAAAATAAAAAAATAACTTGTCCTCTCAAAAGGCCAGCATCCATGTTAGAACAAGGAATTTTAAAACCTGACAGGATTTTTAAACATATGATTTATAGTGATTTCAATATAAATATTCTTCTCTACACTCCTCACTTACTCCCTAGACCTCAAGCATTGTGTTTTCTCCCTGTTTCTGTTGGCATCATTTGTAAGGCATCTTGCAATGGCATCTATCTAAATATCACAGCATGGTAGGCTAACCCTCTCCATTAGTTCTCAGGCTTCTAGGTAAAGTGAGATTATAGGATGGTCAACCACCTCAGCAAGTAGGGAATCACTGATTGCCTGGGTTAGTTGGCCCAACTAAGGGAACACTCAGTTGCTTTACCTGCCCTGACAGAAAGAATTTACAAGTAGAGTTTCTTTGTGGAGTCCATACTCACCCAGACACAAAGACAGCTCTGGGCAGGGTGGTGAATCATGCACTGTAAGCAAGGAAGTCACTTAGACACACAGGAAAAATGCAGCATGCAAGTCACTGCCAGAAACAGTCAGTCCAAAGCTCAATTTGACAGCTCTGAAAAATAACCCAAGGAGGGAGAGAGGGTTGATACAGATAACAAACCTGGAGATAACATCTGGCAGAGAAGAGAACTCCCTGCTGCCTATTTGCAATAGCTGGGAAGCCTTAGACTTTAGTCAGCACATTCCAAATGGTTGTCCCATAAGCATCATAAATTCAACATGTCCAAAATATGACTCATCATCTTTCTCCCCAAACACCCCACCTATTTTTCTAATTTCCCTGTTTCGGTCAGGGGCAACTAGATGATGAAGTGATTAGAGTGCTGGGTTTGGAGTCAAGAAGATCTGGGTTCAAATACTGGCCTCAGACACTAACCTCTCTCAGCCTCAGTTTCTTCAACTGTAAAATGAGAATAATAATAGCCCTTACTTTCCAGGGTTATTTGAGGTAACATTTGTAAAGCACTTAGCACAGTGTCTAGTGCATAGTAGGTATTTAATAAATGTTTCCTTCCTTCCTTCTTTCCTTCCTTCCTTCTAGTCAAGGGCACCACTACCCTTCTAGTTGTTCAAATTCACAATCTTGGAGTCATGTTGGACTCTTCATTCTCTCCCATTTCTCCCACACACAGACATATCCGATCAGTTGCCAAGCACTGTTCATATCCATCCCTTTGTCTCCACTCATATGGCTACCACCCTAATCCAAGCACTCATCATCTCTGAATCATACCTGAACCATTGAAATAGTCTTCCAGCTGAACTCCCTGCCTCAAGCCTCTTCCTTCTCCTTTCCATTCTCCTTACAACTGCCAGATTTATTTGGCATGGATCTGACCATTTCCACCCCCTGGCCAAGAAGTTCCAGGATAAAATGCATGCTCTTCTGTTTGACATTTCAAGCTACGTGCAAATGGGCTCCAGCCTATGCTTCTACGTTTATTATAGATTACTACATGCACTCTCTAGTTGAGCTAAACTGACCTCATTGCTGTTTGTTACCCCAATCCTCCATTCTCTGCACCTTTTCATAAACTGTTCCCAATTCCTTGGAATGTATTCCCCCTCACTTCAGTCTCTGAGAATTCCTATCGTCCTT
The DNA here is from genome assembly GCF_900497805.2 of Vombatus ursinus. Classification (NCBI taxonomy): domain Eukaryota; kingdom Metazoa; phylum Chordata; class Mammalia; order Diprotodontia; family Vombatidae; genus Vombatus; species Vombatus ursinus. The sequence goes on along the minus strand of NW_020954596.1, from coordinate 73,777,899 downwards.
CAAGGCTTTGTTCAAGTATATACCCCCCCACCCTAGTTATTAGGGTCTCTTCCCACCCCATATTATTTCGTATTTCTTCTGTATGTAGGTTATCCTAAAAATCTTAGTGCAGTGTAAGCTTTAACAGCTTAATATTAGTTAATATTAAGCTGATAAAAAACTACAATAAGACTTTTGGAAGAACTTGTATATTCTGTGTTCATGTTCAAAGGTTCACAGATTGGAAGCTGCAAGAGATCTCAGAGGCCACCTAGTCTAATCTCCTTCCTTCATTATGTGGAAGAATAAACTAAGGCTGAGGTAGGACTTGCCCAACGTCACACAGGTGGGTGGTACAGTGGATAAAACACTGGACCTGAAGTCAGAAAGACTCATCTTCCTGAGTTCAAATCTGGTCTCTGGAACTTACTAGCCCTGTGACCTTGGACAAGTCACTTAACACTGTTTGCCTCAGCTTCCTAATCTGTAAAATGGGCTGGAGAAGGAAATGGCAAACCACTCCAATATCTTTGCCAAGAAAACCTGAAATGGAGTCACGAAGAGTCGTACCTGATTGAACAACAAAGATCTAACTCCAAATTTACTATTCTGTATTTCATCTCAGCAGAACTTAAGTTCTCTGAGGGCAGAGTCTGTTTTTGATTTCTGTTGTTATCGTTTTATCTCCACTTCCTAGCACAGTGACGAGCACATAGTAAATACATAATACTTGTTGAATGAATTAATAAATTGGCACAGCTGATCCTGATTTCCAAGGCCCAACCTAGAAAGCTCAGGCAAGCTCCTTGGACATTCTTCCTGCTATATCAGCATTTAAAAGAGTGTTCTCTGTGTGGTTTGTCCTTTGTTCCCAAAGACGACCATGAAAGCAGGGAGATGATGATATGACTTGCAATTGATTTTGATTTGAGTAAGGGAGGGCTGTGCAAAGTCACTAGCCTCACTTTCTCCTCCAGAGCCATCTGGGACCAATGGCCAGATCAATCAGGACTGGAGATGACCCAGAACGTAGTGGGAGACCTTGCCCTTTTAAGCTAAGCTCTTTTCAGGTTCTCACTTTGAGTGATGAAACACCCATTCAGTGAATGGGCCTCTTTAAGAAGTGAGTCAAGGGATGGCCCCTTTAATCAAAAAAAAAAAAAAAATCAAACTAGGAGGGGAAAACCCTCAAGGTTGCTGGCCAAAAGATAAATAGCCATTAAGTGATGCTTGGGCAAAAACCGGCGTTTGAAGGCGGCAGAGCAGTCATCCAGGAAAAGTAGCCATGCTCACTTGCCTATCTACACTATGGACACAGGGCATCCATGTTTCACTTCTACAAATATATACTAAGGTGTCTTTTTAAAATCAATTTTACCTTGTCTTATATTGAGACCTAATAACTAATCTTATATTCAGGTTAATTTGGTATAAAACATGCTCCCTACCCTCAAAAGCATAAAATCTAAGAGGCTACTTTTTCCTGTATTCTACTCCTCTGATATTACAATTTAGAAGTTCTTAACCTTGGGTCTATGAATTCATTTTTAATATTTTTATAATTGTATTTTAATATAATTAGTCTCCTTTGTAATGCAATGCATTTTATTTTATTCATTTAAAAACATTTTTTCTGAGATGGGATCCATAGGCTTCTCCAGACTGCCAAAGGAGTCCATGACATAGTTCTTTTCCCTTTTCATCTTTTTGTTGATTTGCTTCCAGTTTCATTTTTGATTGTCCCTGGGATGACTTTGCCTAGGATTCTCACCAAGTTGTATTTACACTTCTTTTTTTCTTTCTGTTGCTCTTACCTGTTTTATGAGCAGAGTTCTTAAAACACGGTAAGTTAATCTTCCCTTCACTTCCTCTTCCTTTCCCTCTTCCCTTCCTTTTTTCCTTCCCCCTTCAATTCCCCCTTCTCTTCTACTTCCCTCACTTCCCTTTCCTTTCCCCTTCCCTCCATCTCCCTATCTCATCTGGCATGGAAGTACAGGGGCTATTCATTCTGGTAGACACAGTATTATTCCTAAAGGCATAGCCTTTTAACCTATCCGGTTTCTCACTTGGGCCAATTCATCCTTCCTTAGTGCTGCTCCCCACACACCCCTAGGGTCCTCACCACATTACAGTCAATTGTAGTGTGGGCCCTTGATTGGCTTAGTCTACAGCAGCTCAGAACTCTCTAGCTCCAGCCTCTACTAAAGTAAAATTATTTATATCATTCTTATAAATAATAAGATGTCACTATAACTAATTCTATTTGTTGTTGTTTTGTAGACCCCAGAACACTGACATCATGTCATAAATATTGGTCATTACCATTAACACTCATAACTAGAAATTTTCTTTGTTATAATTGCTCAGCAATCAATGGGCAAGCTGTAAATCAGAGACATCATACTGGAAATGCAGATCACTATGTTACTTATGAGAAAACATATCCAAGGCTTACACTTAGTCATACCCTAAGCAGGAGAAGCTACTTCATAACAAACCATCATGACTTCTGCAGCACTTTGCCTTGGCAAATGTATATGCAAAAAACAAATGATGCCATTTCCATAGAATTTCCTTCAGTTTCCAGATGCAGGACAAACAGGTTTAAAAAACAACAGGCACTTGTGTCAATGAACAGAAACTAAAATGATCGAGAAAAATTCATTGTTCAAGAGAGAGAAAAAAATATAAGTTACAATGTTGAACTTATAAAGTAACTGAGCGCTGGGAAAACTCCAAAAACTACTGTCTTTACCATAGACATAAACCACAGATTTTTCTTCCAAAAATAAAATAGTCATTGCTTGTTACTTACAGTGATAAAAATCACAAATTTTCCTCCCATTTTCATTCAATAAGTCAACAAACATTTATTAAGCATCTACTATGTGAGGGACTGTTCTAGGGACAAAAAGATGTAGTTCCTGTTTGCTAAGAGCTTGAAATCTAGTAGGAGATATGTTGTTTTTTGTCCTTCATTTTCTAAAAGAACAATGACATCACAGGGAGATGTCTCAACTTGAACATGAATTGGATTCAAGGGAAGCAGAGTTGCACAAAGTCATAAGTCTCTCTCTTCCAGAGTCATCAAAGTCCAGTGGCAAGACAAAAGTTAGGATGACTGGTCATGACCTGTGATGCAGTGGATAACCTTAACAACTTTGATATCTGACCAAGCTCTAAGCATTCCACAGTGCCTGTTTCAGCCACCTTCATAGCCATCGGAACAAATTGTTCTCATCCGCCCATTTCATTAGGGAAAATCTTCACCTGCTGGGGGTAGACATCCCCCTAATTCACCACTGGGTTTGTGGCCCATTGGTTACCCTCAACCTGGTTTAACCTGTCTGCTGAGAAAGTTTACTAGGTGGTGTGGCCACTATGCATAATATAGCTTCTTGGAGCTACAGGTGAGTAGAGTACTAGGTAGACACCAAAGGTGTATGAGCAGACCTGAAAAAGTCTTAGCAAGCCCTCACACCACAGGTGCTAGTCCTTCTTGAACACTCATACACTTCAGTAGGAGATATGACGCATTAACAAATAACTGTACTATGAAATGAAATGTGTTATACACATGAGGTCCATAAAAAAAGATCAGTGTGTGTGTGTGTGTGTGTGTAGGGCCAATAGGAATAAGAGAAGATCAGAGGGACTTTGGGGGGGCAGGGAAGCAACACAAATCATAGAAGAAAGGAGAGCATAAATGGGTTTTGATATTTTGGTGGAAGGAGTGTCAATGCTGTTGATTTGGATCCTCTGAAATTATGAACCCTTCAAAGAATCCATCTTCTAGCCAATACAACACACTGCAGTACTACAGAATGCCCAAATCTTTGTCTTTCTGTTGTATTTTTATTAGCAGTAAGTCAAAGAGTTTCTTAAATGGTGTCAAAACCATCACCTTCTTCTAGAAGATATGGAAGTGGGGGAGGAGCTAAAAATAGTTCTTAGGTAGTTTATTCTATCCTTAGATATACTATTTACAAACTCCTGTCATTCTTACTTATTGTCCTCCTTATATGCCATATACAAGGACATTTCTTGGCTTTTCACTACTTTAGGGGATTTTAGGGAAAATACCAATAATTAACTTTGCCACATCTTTAAAGAGGTTGGATGTCCATGGAGAAAATCTTACAAATATTTATGAGTATTCATTCTATTTATTTAGTCTAATTTTCTCCCCCATACTGAGTGAAAGCAGGATTGAGATTTTTAGGGACAACATGCGTTTGTGCAGGGAACAGGAAGAATACTTTCATATGATATGTAAGAGAAGAGTAAGACAGTTTGACCCCATTGGGAGAAAAGGAAAATATCAGACAGAGATAGAAGTGACTCTCCTATACAACAAAGATTTTCTTTTGGTTTCTTGGTAGCGTCCGGGGTAGAGAGAGGAGAATTGACTTGGAGGCTTTGAAATGTATGGAGGAAAGGGGACAGGTAAGGAGGAGAAGGTGAGGGAAGTAAGAAGATGCCAAATCAAAGACTACTTTAGAACAGACTAAACCTCTTATTTTTTATTGTGCTTATATAAAACTTCAGTGATTAGCTAACCCCCCTGAAACAAAATACAGTATATTGCTCACTTTAATTTGCCACAAAGTTAGAGCCTAAAAATAAGGTGAGTCAGTTGAAATAGCTAATCCCCCTGAAACAAAATACAGTATGTTGCTCACTTTAATTTGCCACAAAGTTAGAGCCTAAAAAATAAGGTGAGTCAGTTGAAAAAAGAACAGCATCCTTTTCCATTTCTAAGTTGACCTCCAATAAAGAAGCACTTTCCACCATTGTTACAAGTCTTCAAGAAGCTTTACCTTGATAACTAAATTTTTAAAATTCTTGTCACAATTAGAAGTTAATACCACTACTTCACCTTCCTAAGCCATAGGTTTGATTTTTTTTTCTGATTTGGTAATGGGTTGCACCAAGTGATTCATAACCACCTGGTATGAGTCTGGTCTCTCTCCCTATTGACTAATGATGCATGGCTTTTCAGAAAGCTTGCCCAGGATTAGTTACATTGCTATAGTAAATCCACACTTTTCACTCAGGCAGGAAATAGAGCTAATCCTAACAATTCTTAAGTTGTTTGACTTCTTTGCCATTTCAGATTATTTCCCTCCTCTCATCTCTCCTTATGAAGCCACCCTATTCTATCCTTCTAGGTCATGTTAACTTGAGTGCAAGAACTTGTATCTGGGAAAAGGAAGTTACTCCCAAGAGTTCTGATATTTCAATTATGATGTTTTCCCATTTCCTTCTGTTTTTAATAGTTTCCTCCAATGAATCAATACCCATTTTCCTAGCCCTCACCTACTTCATTGATTGACTTTTGTAATTTATTCATTAAGAATGAATAATAACTCTTCCACAGAACATTTCACAAAAAATACTTTGGTTTCTAAAACATAATTCCAGAGCCCTGCCTTCCTTTTTATGTCAAGCACATAGTAGGCATATAGAATAGACTAAGACTTGGACAATATCTACATGTTGTTCCCCTAATGTAGGCCAGGTGTTGCGTGGCAACTGGAGTGTTATTCTGTTACAATTTTGTTTAGAATATTACATTTAATTCATTAAATACTCATTCAAAAATATTCACTGAGTACCTATTCTGTATAAAGCACTGTTCTAGATATTGTCCTTGCCAACAAGGAATTTATTATCTAGGACTAGAAGCTTCTAAATATTACACAAAGTTGAATGGGAAAAGGAGAAGGGCATAAAGACAAGGGTTATTGCTATGGGTTGGGCCTGACTCAGACCAGGCCCTGGTAGTTCAAGTACAATATGGGAACAAAATGACACAATAATAGGCCATTCAACAGTTAAAAAGGGAAGGATTTTCAACAAAGATAGGCACTGAGGACAGCTGGAGTTGATTCAGCTGAGGAAAGCTCCATTGGTTGAGTAGTCCATTGTGATTCATTAGCTAATCATCAGAGGCCCAGCCTGGAGATCTAAAGGTTGTTTTGTACTCAGGCAAAGAGGAAATTATATCAACAGTACAAGCCAATTAAACAAAAACTAGCCTAACTTATGTGGAAGGAAGGGTGAGGATACTGCTCCTATTACATGAGAAATGTTCAAGGAAAGTGAAGGCAGGAGTCTTACCCATAAAGAGTTTACAGTGTAGTGGGGAAAAGAGATACATACATGAATAACTATGTACAAGGCAATATATGTGATACGGCTCATAAGTATAAATGCCACTGGATTTGGATTCAAAGTACCTAGGTTCAAGTCCCAGATAGTAAACTTACTATCTGTATTATTTTAGGCAACATAGTACTATCAGAAGAGGCTTAACTTGAATCAGAACACCTGGGTTCAAATCCTACCTTTTATTCTTAATGCCCATGTAACCTTAGTCAAGGCACTTAATTTCCCTAATTTCCTCATCTGTAAAATGAGGGGATTGGATTAGATGGCTTTTGAGGTCCCCTTTAACTCTAACCTTTGATTCTATCATCCTATGATCTCTCTGAGTCTCAAATTGAAGTGGATAGAGTGCTGGACCTGGAGTCAGAAAGACGAATCTTTCTGATTCAAATCTGACCTTAGACAAGAATCTGACCTTAGACACTTACTACTATGTGACCCTGAGCAAATCACTTAACCCTGTTTGCCTAAGTTTCCTTATCTGTAAAATGAAAAGGAAATGACAAACCACTCTAGTATCTTTGCCAAGAAATCCCCAAATGGGGTTACAAAGATTCAGACATAACTAACCAATAAAACAATAACAAAAACAAGGACATTGGATCAGATCATCTCTAAAGCCCTTTCCAGTTGTACATTCTATGATCTATAATCATACTTCAGGAATTCAGAGTAGAGAGAAATCACTTAAAGAAGGGGGTGACAAGGGATAAAGGGATCAGGGAAAGAGATAGCTCTGAAACTCTCTCTTTTTTTTTTTTACTAACCATTTATCATTCTTGGAGATATTGTCAAAAGACAAAAGTAAACATTTGGATGGCCAATATAAAACACAAAGAAATGATGTGGGAGAGAAATGGAGAGTCTTGGAAAAAGAGCAAATATTTAACCCAAACGAAGAAATCTCCACTGGTGGAATTTCTCTGTAGTTTTACACCTGCAGAGAAACATATTTATGTGTATACATACATTCATACATACATATATTAATACATATATAAATGTACTTGTATATATAAAATGTATATATACCATATTTTCCAACATAAATGATTTAGTAGTATTAATGTCTAGATTCCAAAAGAAAATCCCCATGATTTAATGGTGCTGCAACCAGGTTTCCTCAAGACCTCTGCAATCTGTCCATAACCTATCTTTCCAACTTTATTTTCTACTACTTCCCATTATGTATTTTCATTCCATGTAGGCTATACCATTCCCTGTCCTTTAAGCATTTCTCATTCATTCTGGTTCCTGTGATTTTGCTTGAGCTGTACTCCCCATCTGCAATAGCCTCCTTTCTTTATTACCTAATTTAGTCTTACCCATACTTCAACACACAGCTCAGTTCTTACCTCTTCAGAGAAACCTTCCTTGACCACTACATAGCACTCTGTTGTCTCCTTCCTCTGAATTCCTATGGCACCAATCAGTTGTGCAACTATTTCGCTACACATTCATTACCTTGTATTGTTACTAGCTTTTCCTAAAGTTCTGACTTGTCTTCCTAAGACCATACCCTTACTGTTGAGAAAAATGGCTGATAATTAATTATTGTTCACTGAAGATATTTTTCTATTGCAAATCTAGACTAGAGGAGGTTCTCACAAAAACACTCACCAAGAAAGGGAGCACCTGAAAATGAGACATGTACCTGAGAACATAGGGAATTAACAGGTCTAGCAGCTTGCTAAAGTATATAAAAATTCATTGATCATAGTGTGTTAGCCAATCTATGTTCATAAGTCCAGATTTAGAGGACAATGAGAAATAGTAAATTAACAGGAAATCTGATAGAAGTCAAAGCCTTTGGATAGGAAAAAAAATGAGAAAATAACAGAATTACAGAATCCCGGAGTTGTAAGGAACCTCAGAAGCCATCTGGTCCAACCCATACATGGAAGAGAAACTTCTGCAACATACTCAACAAGTGCTGTTAGCCTCTGGTTGAAGATGTTCAATGAAGGAAAACTTTCTAACTCCCAAGGCACTCTCTCCTACTTTTGTGCAGTTCTGTTTTTTGGAAAGTTTTCCCTTGTATCGAGTAAAAATTTATTTGTTTGAGCTTCTACCCATTGCTCCTAGTTCTGCTCTGTGTGACTAAGTAGAACAATTCTATTCCTTCTTCCCAGTGATAGCCCTTCAAGTATTTGTAGGCAACTATCTTTTGAGAAAGGCAGACAATAAGGTAGCAGACACCTCAAGGACCCAGGTCAGATAGCCTCCAAATGGAATACAGTCCAGGAATACATCTAAAAAGCAACAGATGGAAATGGTCAACTGTAAGAACAGGTTGGTAAAACAAGCCATCAGGATAGAAAATAGTGAGTGGACATCCAGTCAGAGTGCCCAAGGTTGGATCAACAAGGAGGATGAAGGCATGTGTAGACAGGCCTGGAACCCATGAGAGGATAGGTAAGAAAACGCTGGGAGCACATCCTGGGAGCTGGAGAAAAGGACAAAATAGCAAATAGGCTCACAGTCATTAAGATCAAGGGTAAAGGAAACAACTATAAGATCCTTGTAGGATGGCAAAATTCGAGGTGAGGAATTTTGGTGGGTTCAAAGAGGGAGGGGAGGACAGATTAGAAGATCTTCCTAAAGACAGCACTTAAGCACCGGCCCTGAAGTCAGGAGGACCTGAGTCCAAATCGGGCCTCAGACCAAACTTGACACTTACTAGCTGTGTGACCCTTGGCAAGTCACTTAACCCCAATTGCCTAAAAAAAAAAAAAAAAAGAAAAGACAGCACTTAGCATAACCCCTGGCACATAGTAGGCACTTAACAAATATTTATTGATTAATTGACTAAAGACAGAATATCAGATACCTAGGTCTAGGACTAAGAAAAAGATTCTGAAAGAGGCTAAGAATTCCCCTAGGTCATGCAGTGCATAGAGCACCAGGTTGTTTGTCCTTCCTTCTCAAAGAGGACCATGACATCAGGAAGGTGATGCCATGACTTGCAAGTGAATTTGATTTAAATAAGGGAAGGCTATGCAAAGTCACCAGCCTCATTTTGTCCTTCAGAGCCATCTGGGTCCAGTGACAAGATACAGATCAGAATTACTGGAGATGGCCACAGATAGAGTGGGAGACCTTAGCCTTTTTAAGCTAAGGTCTTTCCAAGTTCTCCCTTTGACTCTGACTGATGCAACACTCATTCAGTGATTAAGACTAGAAAATAGATTACCCAAGAATGGTGCCTTTTACCTAATCAAAAAAACAAAAAACAATCTGGGAGGGGACGACCCTCAGGGTTTCTGGCCAAAATGGAAACAATTACTATTTACAATCACTCTGAGCCACCAGGGCCCACCACTAAGTAGGGCTTGGACTGGGACCTATTGTTGGCCAATCAATGAGAGCCAGAGTGAACTGGGTTTAAGGTGTGGTCTTTTTTTAAAATTTAAAAATTTTTTATTTTTTAAAATTTTTTTATTTAATTAATTTATTTTTAGTTTACAATATTCACTTTCTTGAGATTTTGAGCTTTAAATTTTCTCCCTCTATCACTTCTCCCCCCCATATAGATTCTATATATACATTATGTTAAGCATATTTTCCCATTAGTCATGACATAAAGAACAATTAGAACTAATGGGAGGAACCACAAGAATGAAGTAATAAAACAAAACAACAAAGGAAAACAAGAGCAAATAGAATGCTTCAATCTGCATTCAGACTCCATATTTCTTTCTCTGGGTGTGGATAGCAATTTCCATCATGAATCTTTTGGAGTTATCTTAGATTCTTGTATTACTATGAAAAGCCAAGGCTATCAAAGTCCCATAATGTGGCTGTACTGTGTACAGTGTTCTCCTGGTTCTGCTCATTTCATTCTACATCAGTTCATGTAAGTTTTTCCCAGTTTTTTGAAGTCTGCCTGCTCATCATTTCTTATAGCACAATAGTATTCCATTACATTCATATACCACAACTTGTTCAGCCAATTGATGGGCATCCTCTCAATTTCCAATTCTTTGCCACCACAAAAAAGAGCTCTTATAAACATTTTTGTAAGTGTGTGTCCTTTTCCCATTTTTATGATCTCTTTGGGATACAGACCTAGAAGTGGTATTGCTGAGTCAAAGCGTATGCACACGTTTATGGTCCTTTGAATACAGTTCCAAATCACTGTCCAAAATGGTTGGATCATTTCACAACTCCACTAACAATGCATTAGTGTTCCAATTTTCCCACATCTTCTCCAACATTTATCATTGTCCTATTTTGTCATGTTAGCCAATCTGATAGTTGTGATGTGGTACCTCAGAGTCATTTTGATTTGCATTTCTCTAATCAATAGTGATTTAGAACATTTTTTCATATGACTATAGATGGCTTTAATTTCTTCATCTGAAAAGTTCCTGTTCATATCCTTTGACCATTTATCAACTGGGGAATGACTTCTATTCTTATAAATTTGACTCAGTTCTCTATATATTTTAGAAATGAGCCTTTATCAGAGACACTGGTTGGAAAAATTCTTTCCGAGTTTTCTGCTTCCCTCCTAATCTTGGATGTAATCAAAACTGTCCATTTTGCATTTCATAATGTTTTCTAGCTCTTGTTTGATCATAAATTCTTCCCTTCTCCATAGATCTGAAAGGTAAACTATTCTTTGCTCTTCTAGTTTGCTTATAGTATTTGCTTTATACCTAAATCATATATCCATTTTGACTTTATCTTGGTATAGGGTGTAAGATGTTGGTTTTTGCCCAGTTTCTGCCATACATTTTTCCAGTTTTCCTAACAGTTTTTGCTAAATAGTGACTTCTTATCCCAGAAACTGCAGTCTTTAGATTTATCAAATAGTAGATTAGGATAGTTATTGACTGTTGTGTCTTGCATACCTAACCTATTCCACTGATCCACCACTCTATTTCTTAGCCAGTAGCAAGTAGTTTTGATGATTGTTGCTTTATAATACAATTAAAGATCAGATACAGGTAGGCCACCTTCACTTGCATTTCTTTTCATTAGTTCCTTTGATATTCTGGATTTTTTGTTCTTCCAGATAAATTTTGTTATTGTTTTTTCTAGCTCTATAAAATGATTTTTGGTAGTTTGATTGGTATGGCACTGAATAAGTAAATTAATTTTGGTAGAATTGTCATTTTTATTATATTAGCTCAGCCTACCCATGAGCACCTGATATTTTTCCAATTACTTAGATCTGACTTTATTTGTGTGAAAAGTGTTTTTTGATTGTGTTCATATAATTCCTGGTTTTGTTTTGGCAGGTAGACTCCCAAATATTTTATAGTGTCTACAATAATTATAAATGGAATTTCTTTTTCTACCTCCTGCTGCTGGGCTTTGTTAGTAATATATACAAATGTCTATGATTTGTGTGGGTTTATTTTATATCCTGCAACTTTGCTAAGGCTTTTTATTTCAAGTAATTTTTTTACTGGATTCTCTAGGATTCTCTAGATATACCATCATATCATCTGCAAAGAATGATAGCTTTGTTTTTTCTTTGCCTATTCTAATTCCTTAAATTTCTTTTTTCTTCTCTAATTGCTATAGCTAACATTTCTAGCACAATATTGAATAACAGTGGTGATAATGGACATCCTTGTTTCACCCCCAATCTTATTGGAAATACTCCTACTTTATCCCCATTGCATATAACGCTTCCTGATGGTTTCTGATAGATGCTATCTATCATATTAAGGAAGAGTCCATTTATTCTTATGCTCTTTAGTGTTTTTAATAGGAATGGGTATTGTATTTTGTCAAATGCTTTTTTTGCATCTATTGAAATAATCATATGATTTCTGTTAGTTTTGTTATTGATATAGTCAATTATGCTGATAGTTTTCCTAATATTGAACCAACCCTGCATTTTCGGTATAAATCCTACCTCATCATAATGTATTATCCTCGAGATAAGTTGTAATCTCTTTACTAATATTTTATTTAAAATTTTTGCATCTATATTCATTAGGAATATTGAGCTATAATTTTCTTTCTCTGTTTCAGCTCTTTCTGGTTTAGGTATCAGCACCATATTTGTATCATAAAAAGAATTTGGTTGAACTCATTCTTTATCTATTTCCCCAAATACTTTATATAGTATTGGAATTAGTTGTTCTTTAAATGTTTGATAGAATTCACTTGTAAATCCATATTGCCCGGGAGATTTTTTCTTAGGGAGTTCATTGATGGCTTGCTCAATTTCTTTTTCTTAAATGGAGTTATTTAAGTATTTTATTTCTCTTCTGTTAATCTGGGCAATTTATATTTTTGTAAATATGCATCTATTTCACTAAGATTGTCAAATTTATTGGCATACAGTTGGGCAAAATAACTCCTAACTATTGTTTTGATTTCTTCTTCATTGGTGGTAAATTCACCCTTTTCATTTTTGATGCTGATAATTTGGTTTTCTTCTTTCTTTTTTTTAACCAAATTAACCAAAGGTTTGTCTATTTTATTGTTTTTTTTTCATAAAATCAGCTCTTAGTTTTATTTATTAGTTCAATAGTTTTCTTAATTTCAATTTTATTAATCTCTCCTTTAGTTTTCAGAATTTCTAATTTGGTATTTAATTGGAGATTTTCAATTTGTTCTTTTTCTAGCTTTTTTAGTTGCATGCTCAATTCATTGATCTCTTCTTTCTCTATTTTATTCATATAAGCATTTAGAGATATAAAATTTCCCCTAAGAACCACTTTTGCTGCATCCCATAAGTTTTGGTATGTTGTCTCATAATGTCATTCTCTTGGATGAAATTCTTGATTGTTTCTATGATTTGCTGTTTGACCCATTCATTCTTTAGGATTAGATTATTTACTTTTCAATTAATTTTAGTCTATCTTTCCATAGCCCTTTATTACATGTAATTTTTATTGCTTCATGGTCTGAAAAGGATGCATTTAATATTTCTGCCTTTCTACATTGGATTGTGAAGTGTTTATGCCCTAGTACATGGTCAATTTTTGTGTATGTGCCATGTACTGCTGATAAAAAAGTATATTCCTTTCTATTCCCATTCAGTTTTCTCCAGAGGTCTACCATACCTAACTTTTCTAATATTCTATTCACCTCCTTAACTTCTTTCTTATTTTGTGGTTAGATTTATCTAGTTCAGAGAGAGGAGGTTTGAGGTCCCCTACCAGTATAGTTTTGCTATTTATTTCTTCCTATATCTCCCTTAACTTCACCTTTAAGAATTTGGATACTATACCACTTGGTGTATATATGTTTGGTAATGATATTACTTCATTATCTATAGTATCTTTTAGCAGGATGTAGTTTCCTTCCTTATATCCTTTAATTAGATCTATTTTTCCTTTTGCTTTGTCTGAGGTCAAGATTGCTACCCCTGCCTTTTTTACTTCAGCTGAAGCATAATATATTCTGCTCCAGCATTTTACCTTTACCCTGTGTGTGTCCCTCTACATCAGATGTGTTTCCTGTAGACAACATACTGTAGGTTTATGGTTCTTAATCCACTCTGCTATTCATTTCCATTTTATGGGAGAGTTCATCCCATTCACATTCACAGTTATGATTACTATGTGTGTCTTCCTCTCCATTCTATTCCCCTCCTCCCCTCCTTGATGCTTTTTTATCTCCTTTTTCCCTTTCCTTCCTCAGTAGAGTTTTGCTTTCAACCACCCACCTCCCTCAGTCTGCCCTCCCTTCTATTAGCCCCCTCCCTTTCCCCTTACCCTTTCTATTTCCTATAGGGTAAGTTAGATTTCTGTACTTAACTGATTATGTTATTCCCTCTTTGAACAAAATCTGATGAGAGTAAGGTTCAAACATCTCATCTTCCTCCCTTCTTTCCCTCTACTTTATTTGGTTTTTGTGCCTTTTGATGTGATGTAATTTATCCTTGTCTGCCTCCTCCTTTCTTCTTCTCCCAGTACAATCCCTTTACATTACTTAATTAGATTTATTACCATCACGTCAAAGTCAACCTAAACCAACACCCTCTCTCTAAGTATACCCCCATTTAAATGCCATAATGACTTTACAATTCCTAAGAGTTACAAGTGTCATCTTCGCTTGTAGGGATGTAAACTGTCCTTATTAATAATAATATGTTATTGTTGTTGTTTCTTTCCTGTTTACCTTTTTATGCCTCTCTTGAGTCTTATATTTGAAGGTCAAATTTTCTGTTGAGCTCTGGTCTTTTCATCAGGAAGGTTTGGAAGTCCCCTATTTAGTTGAATGTTCATCTCCTCCCCAGAAAGATTATGCTCATTTTCACTGGGTAGTTCCCTGGTTGTAATCCATCCTCCTTTACCTTATGGAATATTGTATTCCATGTCCTCCAGTCTTTTAATATAGAAGCTACAAGGTCCTGCATAATCCTGACTGTGGTTCCATAATATTTAAATTGTTTCTTTCTGGCTGCTTGCAATATTTTCTCTTTGATCTGGTAGTTTTCTAATTTAGCTACTATATTCCTTTGGTTTTTCAATTTGGGATCTCTTTCAGGAGGTGATTAGTGGATTCTTTCGATGACTAATTGACCTTCTGGTCCTAGGAACTCAGGGCAGTTTTCTTTGATGATTTCCTGAAGGATGATGTCCAGGCTCTTTTTTTCATCATGATTTTCAGTTAGACCAATAATTTTTAAATTGTCTCTCCTGGATCTATTTTCCAAGTCAGTTGTTTTTCCAATGTTTTCTTGTATTTTTCATTATTTTGTTTCTGTTTGACTGATTCTTGGTCACTCATAGTCATTAGCTTTCACTTACCCCATTCTGATTTTTTTAATTATTTTTAGGCAATTGGGGTTAAGTGACTTGCTCAGGGTCACACAGCTAGTAAGTGTCAAGTGTTTGATCTAAGGCTAGATTTGAACTCAGATCCTCCTGACTTCAGGGCCAGTGCTCTATCCACTGTGTCACCTAGCTGCTCTGCTCCATTCTAATTTTTAAGGATTGTTTTCTTCTATTAGATTTTGTATCTCCTTTTCTATTTGGCCCATTTTATTTTTTAAAGAATTCTTCTCCTCAGTGAGTTTTTATGTCTCCTTTTCTGTTTGGCCAATTCTACTTTTTATGGACTTGTTTTCTACAGTTAATTTTTGTCCTTCCTTTTCCAAGCTATTGATTCTCTCTTGAATACTTCTCATTTCTTTTCCCAGTTTTTCTTCTACCCCTCTTATTTGACTTTTAAAATCCTTCTTGAGCCATTCCAAGAAGGCTTTTTGGGCTTGAGACCAGTTCATATTCCCCTTTGAAGTTTCATATGTGGGTGTGTTAACAATGTTGTCCTCTTCTGAATTTGTGCCTTTATCTTCTCTTTCCCCAAAATAAGAATCTATGGTTATTGTCCATTTCTGCTTTTTGTTCATGGTGTTTGCCTATTTTCTGACTTTAAAAAAAAATGTTGAGGTCTCCTGCTGGAGTGAAGGGGGCACTTACCCAAGCTTCTTTTCTTGCTCACTACAGCCTTGCACTTGAATGTTTGGCTCCTGGTCACCTGGGCCTTGCACAGGGATGTTTCAATGCTGGTGGATTTCTATCAGTGTGGAGTTTTGCCTTCTGGAATTGTGCTTCCCAGAGTTGTGTTGAGGCACCAGGTGATTTCACTGCTGGAGAATGCCATCACCCGTGGTCATTTTGCAAGGCAGTGTCTACCAGGTCCTCTTTCTGTATTGAGGCTCTTGAGGGTCCTGGTGTTGGTACTTGACTACTCTACCAACCTGGGTCTCAGGATCTCCCCCTGGTAGGCTGAGGTGGGGTTTGCCGCTGGCTTGCAGGGACGTCTCCAATCTTGTATTGCTCCCCCTCCCCCAGAGCGAGAGGGGCCTTTCCCTTTAATCCCCCAAGCTTCGTGGGCTACAAGACTGCTGTGCCCTGTATTTTTGCTGGCTCAGGTTTTTTCTGGGTCAATATTTTCTGGGTTTTCAGAGGTCAATAATAAAGGGTTAGAGGGACTTCTTACTCCACCATCTTGGCTCCTGGAATCGATCTCTAAGATATGGTCTTTAAGAAAGAAATCTAGCCCAAAAACTCCAAGATATCTTACTAGGTTTCAGCCACCAAAATTTACATTCCTTTGGGCAAAGCACCCATAGGGAAGGGAAGGGAAGGGATGGGAAGGGAAGGGAACAGAAGGGAAAGGAAGGAAGGGAAGGGAAGGGGAGGAGAGATGGGGAGGGGAAGGGGAGAGAAGAAAAGAAGGAAGGAAGGAAGTCATGAAGGAAGGAAGGAAGGAAGGAAGGAAGGAAGGAAGGAAGGAAGGAAGGAAGGAAGGAGGGTCCCCAGTGGGGCAGCTCAAACTATTCACAGGTTATTGTTTGTCCTTCGTTCTTGAAGAGGACCATGACATTAGGAAGGTGATGTCATGACTCGCAAGTGCATTGGATTTAAGTGAGGGAGAGCTGTGCAAAGTCACCAGCCTCATTTCTCCTCTGGAGCCACATGGGTCCAGTGGCAAGATATAGATCAGGATAACTGGAGATGGCCCCCAAAGTACCAGGACTAGGGTCAGGAAAACCCAAGTTCAAATCTGACCTCAGATACGTACTTGGCTGTGTGACCCTGAATAAGTCACTTAAACTCTCTTTCCCTGAGTTTCCTCATCTGTAAAGTGAGGAGAATAATAGCACCAGCCTTCTAGAGTAGTTGTAATGACCAAATGAGATAATAATTTTAAAGTGCTTAGCACAATGCCTGGCACACCATAAGTGCTATATAAATGTTAGCTATTATTATTATTTATTTTTATTATTACCTTTCCTATAAAAATATAACATGTGATCCTGTATCTATTCCAAGTGTCACTGGGATGGCAGATCCGTGGCCAAGATCTGGATGAAGGAGTTCAGTTAAGCAGGAAAGCAAAACTAAGAAAGATGTGTACACCATTGGCGTGGTTCTTTCCTGCTTGGGGTGTTCAAATACGGATGCAACGACTAAGTCCTTGATAGGGAGAGAGGCCTCACGCCCTTGTCTCTCCACTAAGTCCAAGAGTGCATGGCCTTCCTGTTGTTTCTATGGCTGGTGTTTCTAGTCTTCCCTCTTTTAGGTGAAGGAGACTGAAAGTAGATATGACCTTGTAAGCCTTGAAAGGCCACAATGAGGTAAGTCTGGGAGCTGGAATTCATGCCAGAATTTGCCAGAAGTTAGATGGCAAGGAGCAAAGTCTGGAACAATTTGTTTGATTCCATCCAGCCCTCAGTGTCAGAGATGCAGACTTATGGGCTATGCCTCATTTGGACAGGAATTTGTCAGGGGGCAAATGCTATGTACAAAGAGTATTAAGTCTGAGCTGTCTCCTCAGAGACCAAGGTAGCAAAGGGGAGGTTATTCCCTTTAGGTATTGAGGAAATGTATTTATACTTTTGCCCTAGCTATATCTTTGAAGTAAATATTCCCTTGCACTATTTTTTAAGTAACAAAATCGATGTTTGTGATTTTATAGCCTCTTCCTTAAGTTTATTTTAACCCTTCCCAATGCTTGTTAGGTTTTTTTAAAAATTCTTTTAAGAAGAGTTCTGTGATTCCTGAAAACTTTTTTTTCCATCTGTCCACAGGGGAGTAGATGAGTAAAACTCAAAGCTGGTGAGAACATGATGGGAGAAGCCAAAAAGCTGAGTTGCAGGAGTTCCAGTGGAAGAAAAGTGATGCCAATAATTCCCCATAAAGATGATAAAATACTATAAGGCAGGGATGATGTCTTAAATTGCTGTGGTCCCACCTTCCAATGTCCAGAACAGGATGCAGAGGTGCTCAATAAACATTTACTTTATAGAGAAATGCATCACTTTTAATTCCTACCACTGAAGAGATAGAATTAGGCAGGATCATTATCCACACATGCATGAATAGCATCCTCTGAATGCTATTCTTTGTTTTCTGATATTCTTTTCTGATGTTCTTTGTTTTGTTAAAATTTGTTTTGGCATTGAATAGGGTGCCATGACAATGGGATAATGACCCATCAGCTTCTGAATCAGAAGCAGTTGTTCTTGTAACATATAGAGGAACTGGAGTTTTTCCTCTGTGTTGACACCAGTTGTTTCATTTATTCATAATTGTCTAGAACAAGGAAATTCTTACTTGTTTACGAAAGCCCTCATGTCTACTGAGTCCACTCACTAAGCTTTGCCATTGGTTAAAGTTGATACCTTTAGACTTGTTAAACAAGTTATGTTTTAATTGACTAAGATTTCCTCCTTTATCCCCAGCCAGCACACAGATCACAATTAATACAAGAGATGACATTCGTTTGAAGAGAAATCTCAGAGCACTGGGTAGACTGAAGAAAGAATCTTCTTTTCATTCAGAAAAAAAGAATGTATAGGTAAGTTGAGTTCTACCTTTCAAACTTGGGGTGCTTTGCTTCCAAATATGTTGTGTACAAAGTAGGGATATGCTTAAGGATTTTAAGTTTGTCTGCAAGATGCAAAAAATATATATAATTTTGTTAATTTTATGCTCAAATCATCCACATTGGTTGTTTGATATTGTGTAGACCTGGGTAATTGCATGAGGGTTTTCTTTTAAATTTTACCAACATTAAATGGATGAATCTGACCATATATTTTGTCATTTTGGAGATAAAATTCTAAATAATGAGGTGTTTTTCAAATGCCTGTTTCACACACATACCTAGTTTCTCCAAAAATCCATATTCTTGGGTATCCAAATCAATGAGTTTGGAAAAAAAATATCGTGCGTTTAAAATGTCAGATTTGGAGTTTAGCAGCTAGCATCCTATTATCATTAGATTTTTACAAAATAACCGTTGTTGAACTTTACTCCTGATATCTACACCCAAAAAAGCACTCTTCTTTAACGCAAAGCAGGGCATTTATAATGAAAGCATTTCTCATATCATTAGAAAAATCCATGAAGAAAGAGATAGGAAATAGGTATTTTGTTCTAAAGTCTATATCTAGCACATGTACAAATGTACACTATGTACAAATCCTTGTACGTAGGAGATGCTTAATTATTTTTTGTTAAATTGAATTTAATTCATAAGGAAATATCCAAGTACATATAACATTTTTTTGCTTTAAAAAAAAACAGCTTGAATTCAGAATAAGGATTTTGACACCTTTTCATGAAATCTCCTCAAAATGCATAAAGAACTGTATGAAAAGTATGGGAAGATATAAAACATCAATTTGATATCACATAGGGAATGTTTGAGTATGTAAATCCAGGTGTACAAGCCATTATTTTTTTTTCTTTTGGACCAAGTCAATTGTCTAATAGGGATGTTATGTTTAGCAAATGCTCTGCTAGTACATTTGTAGGTGTATTGAATCAACTTCACTGCAAAAGAACCTTGCTGAGCAAAATCATTTTACATTGCTACCTTTATTTGGACTAATTCAGTGACTAAATGCTTCATTAGCAGCAAATGAAAAAAATAGATACATGTTTTGATTATATTTACAGAAGGGGAAGCCACTGACATTTCCCAAAGATGGTGCTTATCTTCTCATCTGAAATTAGATCTAAACATTTCCCCATCCTTTCACCCTTTCTATTTCTTGTTGTAGGGTCTAAATGATTTAAGACATTCCAAAGGCCCCACTTACTACTATTTACACAATACCCAGGGACATCCATGGGCTCTGTACTCTTACTTGAGAAGCTTGAGTTAGGGAAAGGGAACAGGATATTCTCCTGTTTGCTGGGTAAGTAACTAAGCAAAAGATATTTTATGTCAGACATAGACAGGTCTTGACAAGGCTGAGCATAATATGGTTGTCTTTCCATGTTCCTCTTCTCTATTTTCATGCACGGTATTTATGAATAAAGTATGAGCTCAAAACAATAAGACACCCTGCCATCCAATGTCACAAACAAGAGGAAACCAAAATGTATAGGAGAGTAAATGTGAGTCATAACCTTTAAAACAAATCCACTCTGAGTTTCTACTTATTCATTCAAAGCCTGAGTTTCTGAATTTTTCACTTTCAAAAACTGTACACTGAAACCCCAATCAACAAATAGGTGTTTCTTTTGCCTATAAAAATAAGCAGATAGGAATGGATGTATCTTTGGATCGACACAAAAAATCTAGAACCATAAGATCTCATATACTAGTGGTGCACACTATAAAACTTTGGGACCATATTCCCACACAACCTTCTCTCTCCCTCCACCTCTTCTTTACTCTCCTAAACAAAAGTATGTCTCTACTTCGATTGAGTTCTTTATCACTGGGGGTGGATTGGGAAGGGTTAGACCACATTATTTGGAGGAGAAAGAGCAACTGGCAAAAACAGTCACGTGACAGCCTCATTAATCAAATGGTTCCCAACCTTTTTTAGGTAGGAGGACCACTGCTACCACATGCTGGTACCTGTGCTATTCAGGGGAGTAGGGTCTGTATGTGGCGTAAGAAATTACAGGACAAACATCTTCCCCCTATACAAATGGACAATTCATCTGTAATTTATAATTCCTGAAAGTTGTCTGGGATACTGAAAGGCTAAATAACCTGTCCGTAGTCACACAGTCAGTATGTTTCCATGGATAGACTTGACTCACATTTTGATACATAATTGCTTTTTTGGGTGTACAATTTATTACTTAACTGAAAAAAAAATTAAAATTCATCATGAAACAAATTATTGGGCAGACTTTTCGACCTGAGTGTGAGAAGATTTTATATGGAGTGGGCAATAGGGTTTTCTTTTTCAGCTGCTTAATTATTGCTGCCTGAAATTGTTCAATCCTCTGCAACAGACTAGCTTCCCGTATTAACACAGAAAAAAAAGTATGATGACCAAAAGCTCACATGAATTCATGCGTGATTTTAAATGAAGTTGTATTACTTTTTTTGGTATTATTAAAAGGTTGCTTGAGCCAAAGAATATAAGACAGCTGGCCCCAAAAGAAAGCCTGGGATCAAGTCCCGCTTCTGATACATGCTGACTGTATGATCCTGGGCAAGTTACTTAATCTCTTAGTGCTCTAGACAACTCTTTGGGATTCAGGGAAGGTGCCAACCTGCATCGGATGAAGGACTTTCCTCACTGTGGGTGTTATCTATTTAAATGAAACCACAGTTCCCATCCCTAAGCTATTGCATTTTATTAATCACACTAGAATCTACATACACTTAAAAAGAGCCATTAGTATATCTACGAGATATAGTATTCAATCTAGAGAGATGGCTATATTTACCAATGACACTGAACAATGCTGTGTTTTTTGTCGGAGTAGAATTAAAATCAAGAGACAGCATAGCACAGTGGTTAGATAGCCAACCCAGGAGTCATGAAAACCTGGATTCAGGTCTTGCCTCTGACAATGCACTTGACCTCTTTATGTCCCAGGTAGCTCCCTGGACTATACAAATTGCAGAACAGATGTAAATCTTCCTTGGTAGAGATTTTCTCACTCTATAAATGGATTGTGGGAAAAGAGGGTAGAAGGGAAAGGGAATGGAGTACACATTGGCACAATGCTTGCTATATGCCAAATGCTTTTTAAATATTATCTCATTTATCCTCACAAAACCCCTAGAAGGTAGATGCTATTATTATGTTCATTTGACAATGGAAGAAACTGAGGCGAACAAAGATCAAGCAACTTGCCCAGGGTCACACAGCTAGTATGTGTCTGAGGTCAGATTTGAAATCAGGTCTTCCTGACTCTAGGGTGCTGGGAAACCTTCAGCATCAATAAAATCATAGAGTTATTCAATAAAATAACAAAATCACAATATCTAGTATACATATGGGTTCTATAGTTCTTTTTTAAATGTCATGACTAACTCATTCTCTCAGTACTTTGGAGGTACCCTGGTCCTCTCTCACAGCTCCTGGCCTTTTCTGTTTGTTCTGCTCCTTCACTCTGCCCAAAGAAGAAATAAGCAAAAGCCAGAATAAATTCATAGAATTTTCCAATTAAAAAATAACTTAGAGAGAATCTAGTTTAACTACCAGAAGAAAAAAACCAAGGAACCCAACTATCTAGAAAGGTGATGAATTCAAAATACTGAACTAAATATATATTGCTTGATATGGACAATAGAGGAAATGTTTTGCTTAACTATGCATGTTTGTTATAAGTGTTTTTTTCTTTTTTTTACAGAGGCATAGGAAAGACAGGAAAAAGTTTGTTAGTTGAAAAAAAATTTTTTAATTAAAATGAGGAAATAATGAAAGTGTGACAATTTGGTTAATGTGAAAGCAGAAGAAAAAGGAGCAGGAAAGGATGAAATACTATTATATATTAACTACTGAATTGACTTGTTTTTTGAATTAAAAAAAAAACTGGAAAAATTTGGTAGTATTAAATCTCTTGCCTGTTCCATTCAAAAGCTGTATCTTTTGAGCTTTAAAAAGTATACTTGTAAGATGTTTATATCTTTAATCCACCAGTATGATGTAATGGCAACAGCACCAGACTACAAATCAGAAGACCTAGATTCTAATCCAGACTCTACCACTGGGACCAAGTAATGGGACCACTCTAAGACTCAATTTTCTTGTTGACAAAATGGAGGTCATAATACTTCTTGACATACAAAGTTGTTGTGAGCATCAAATTGGATACTACATGAGATAGCACCTTGAAAACTGTGAAATGTTACATAAATATAAGGGATTATTATTATTATTATTTATCTTTATATTATTTCTTATTTATCTTCAATTATTTTTATTTATCTTCAATAACAATACCTAGCATTTATAGAGTGCTTTAAGATTTGTAAAGCACTTAACATGTTAACTCATTTGATCCTCACAATAACCCTGTGAAGTAGACACCATTACTATCCCTATTTTACAGATGAGAAAACTGAGGCATAGAGAGATTAAGTGATTTACCTAGGGTCACAAAGTTACTAAGTATCTGAGGCAGGATTCAAACTCAAGTCTTCCTAATTCTGAGTCCAGTGCTCTATCCACGTGTGCCACATAGCTGACCTCACACCCAACTACTGTGTTTTTTTTTTCAAGGTTTATAATGAAATCAATTTTTTTTTATATGGAGCAAAAGGAAAGGGAAACTTAGATTTTTTTTTAAATGTCCTCATCTTTA
This sequence comes from Vombatus ursinus, assembly GCF_900497805.2. NCBI lineage: Eukaryota > Metazoa > Chordata > Mammalia > Diprotodontia > Vombatidae > Vombatus > Vombatus ursinus. The sequence continues at coordinate 73,754,755 of NW_020954596.1, read as the reverse complement.
ATTCTCCTTAAAGTCAAATTTCCAAGATCACTCTTCCAGATTTCCAGGATACTTTCCATCCCACAAAAGAAACTGTAAGTAATTTTTTCTTACAATTCCCTTACAATTGTCTCTTACAATTGTCCTACAATTAATTTAAGCACTCATATATTTCAGAATAGCTGAAAAGTGAATTTCATTTATAATCTCATGCTTAAAGCTGAATTTGAGCAAAGTTTAAAAAAAGAAAAACTTATACAATATCCCAGCTCTGCCTGAAATGGTTGACTGCCTAAAATGACTACAGACAACCATATCCAGATAAAGCATTACACTATGAGTTGTGCAATAGGACAAAAGGCAGTCTTTAGTACGGATGCTTGCCTTGAGACTCAGAATCAGCAATATTGATGAGTAATGGGAATTATGATCTCAAGCTTCAATTTGATTAGTTAATAATACGTTTACCCTATATGATTAAAGGCCTTTCTTTGTTGCCAGACTTGGCCTTTACAATTGAGATTCTTGTAAGGGTGAAGTTCCACCCCTCAGGTGTGCTGGAGGGAGAGAAAGGGATGAGGGGAGAGAAAGAAAGCGAAAGAGACAGGGACAGAGACAGAGAGAGAGATAAAAAGCAGCTTCATTTTCAAACATGTTGTCAAGTCCTGACTATGACCTAAGCAGAGAAAGGGGCACCCTGGAATATTGGAAAGAACACTGTTCTGGGAATCAGAATATCTTGCTAGTCTTACTCTATATTAGCTAGCTATATGGCTTTGGAACTCCAGTTATCATGATGACATTGGATAAGATGACTTATTAAGGTTCCTTCCTGCTCTAGGGTACATGAATTAAGGAAAGCATTTATTTAGCACTTGTTAGGTATCTAACACTGTGGTAGGGGTTGAGAATACAAATAGAAAAATGAAAATAGTCCCTGACCTCAAGGAACCTATACTCTAATTAGGAAAGACAACATACATAAGAAATTTCAGATGCTGAATGGAAAGGTCTAAAAATCATAAGAAGGTAGTGGTGGGATGGGTGGCAAGGTCCAGGAGTCCTTAGGTTACATCAGTAAATCAGACTGCAGTTCTGGATACATGGAAGTCATAGAAGCAGAGCATATGTCAAGGCCTGCAGGACCTGAGGAGGCAATGACAGGGTCTATAGCCAAGCTTGGTGGTACTCCATTTCCCAGGAAGAAATAGGTCGGTGACATCCATATGATTCAAGTCCAGTAATCAATGAAGCAGCCTAGATCGGTTAAGTGTAACCCTGGTCCACAGTAGGGGGCAAGGGAAAAAAGCAAAGGGGGTAAAGCCATCAGTCCTGGCAGATCTTGGCTGTGCCCAGCTGTCCAAAATACTTCAATTCTATGTTTAACAGGTTCAGTCTTTTATCCCTGGGTATTTGTACTTGGTTTGGTGTTCATACATACCCAGATTAATTCTCAGACACTCTATTACCTCCTCTCTCTGAAGCTCTTTCTTATGGAGCTGTTACTAATCACAGGATATTGATATATTAGCAAAAAAAAAGACAACTTATTTAAAATAGAAAAACAGAATGAATACTAGAAAAATTAAAATAAATAGGAAACATCATTACATTTTCTTCAAATGGCTCCTCCCAAGTTCCAGTTTCCTAGCTCAATTCCTTTCCACTCTTGTCTTATCTTTGCACAAAGGGAGAGAAACAGCTATTTTTTTTTCAGGAAGATTTACTATCTCCCAAATAGTCCTTGTGCTTTCCAACAAAGTAGGAGAGCAAGACCGGATTGAAGGAGTTAGGAGACTAGCATGGGCTCTAGGCAGTACTCACCTTTTCATCTTTAGTGCAGGGGCTTCTCAGACTGTGTGTTGTGGAAACTGCTACTGATTCTTCATGAATTCTTGTGTGTTGGTACTTCTCACTTGTTGGAATGAAAGAAAACCAAACCTCCCATTTCATCACCCCAGCACTTCTACCCCAACATTACTTTTGCCAAAGACTGGACAAAGGCACAAAGATTTTCTTCTTGTAATCTAGTTTCCAACTTCCCCCATGACTCTTTTCAGAATCTCCCACACCCCAAGAGATTTCCCCCTTTCCTCACCCATGAATAGGTTTCCAGCTAAAATTTCACCTTCCACCAGAAGCCTTCCTCAGTCTCTCTTAATTCTAGTGCCTTTCCCTCTGTTAATTATTTCCTATTTATTCTGCATATTGCTTATTTGCATATATGTATTTGCTTATTGTTTTCTCCCATTAGATTGTGAGCTCTTTGAAGGCAGGAATCGTCTTTTGTCTCCTTTTGTATCCCCAGTGCTTAGCACAGTGCTTGGCCAACAATAAATGCTTATTGACTGACTGATTAACCTCCTGGGATTTACAGTTTGGGACATTCTCCAATGAATTGAAATCTCTGATCCCCAAATATTGGTGGGAATATAGTCTATACTAAAGAAAACATGGAGGCCTTATCTAACCCAGGTAGAAGTTCCTTATATATAATTTAGGGTTAACTAGCTGCTTCACAAACTCCTATTCTGTAAAGCCTAACAGAGAGACTGTTATTCTGGGAAAAAAATGGGAAGTTTTAAGTGGATTGAAAGCTCAAATTGGGTCACCAATGTCATGTGGAAACCAAAAAAGGACATGTGATCTTGGGCTGCACGAATGGAGGCATAGTTTCCATGAACATAAAAGTGAAATTCCTCTTCACTCTACCCCAGCCAGAACATTCTTGGACTACAGCAATCAGTTCCAGGCACCATAATTTAAGAAGAACATTAGTAATCTAGGGGTTATCTAGGATAGTGAAGGGCCTTGAATCTATTGCACATGAGGATTGGTTGAAGAAACTGAGGCTGTTTAACCTGGAGGAGAGTAACTTGGGGAGGGAGGATGAAGATAATAGTTGTCTTGAAGGACTATCATGGGGATGAGGAATTAGACTTGTTTTGCCCCAATGGGCAGAATCAAGAGCAAAGAAACAAATTGCAAAGAGACATTTTGGACTGATGTTAGGAGAAAAGTGGTGTCCAACCCTTCATGACCCCATTTGGGGTGTTCTTGGCAAAGTTACTGGAGTGGATTGCCATTTCCTTCTCCAGCTCATTTTACAAATGAGGAAACTGAGGCAAACAGTTAAGTGACTTGCCCAGGGTCATCCATTTGAATTCAGGTCTTCCTGACTCCAGGGTCAGTGCTTTATCCACTGTGTCACATAGCTGCCCTTCCTGACAATTAGAACCATCCAAACGTGGAATGGGCTTCCTTTGGAGCCTCACTGGAGATATTCGGGCAGTCTGAATGGCCACTTGTCATATACATTTTAGAGGAGATTCCTTTTGGGTATGGATTGGGAGAAATAAGAAATAAGAATAAATATATGACACTTTCTACTCACTTCAAATAATGTTTTAATACATTTTCAATCAGACACATTCTGAAGACCTTTGCTTGGATCTCTGCTAACAGAGGCTGTTTGATGAAGCCTAAGGGAACAAAGTAATTTCCTAACCCAGGGAATGAAAGCTATCATTTTGAAGTTGGATAGTAATTACTGGGGAGCATCTTGAAGCTTGAATATTAATGGACGTGGAGAAAGAACTTCAATTGCGACCAGACATTGCCAAAGTGAAAACCTTCAAGGCTGGTCAGCACCAACGGGCCAAACATGTTTTTCATGTATCATAATAACAAATAATATGGATATGCTACTGGCCTGCCATCAGCATCACCAGCATGATCTTAATCATCCACCTTTCTCCGGTAATTTAGTGTTTACAAAGTACTTTCCTCAGAAACAATAACTACAAGGTAAATGTATGTCTTCCTACTTCCTACTTTGCCTCTATAGATTCTTGCTGCCTTTTCCCCTCCTCAGGCTCAGACTGGTTAAGCCACTTATCTGCAGTCACAGGGCTAGTGTCAGAATTGAGATTTTAGCCTATGCCTCCCTACTCCATTTCTAATGCACTCATCTGCCTCTCTAAATAATACTAAGCTATTTTTCTCCTAGTGGTGATAGAGTCATACTAATTCATACCCTTTTGCCTGGTCCACCTTGTGATGAAGTGATATAACCCAAAGCTAATACTGGCCCCCACACACAGGATATAGTAGTTATTAATATAAACATATTTTTAAAGTATATCTTGGTTTTAAACATCACTTAATATCTTTCAAAGCCTTTTGTAGAGTCACATATATGTACGTATATGTGTGGGCATATAAGATGTGAAAACAAAATTATGAAAGTAATTCCATGGTTTTTGAGGCATCCAGATAGTATAGTGGATAAGGGTCTGGGATTGGAATTAGGAAGATCTGAGTTCAAATCCTGCCTCAGGTAATGACTAGCTGTATGACCCTGGGCAAGTCGTTTAAACTCTTTCAGCCTTTATTTCTTTATCTGTAAGATGAGGAGGATAGATTCAATGACCTCTAAGGTCTCTTCCACCTCTAAAATAATCATATGAAACATAAGCTTTTTACCACCTATAGCCTCATTATATCATAATCATACTATACCTTGCATGTATGTATATATGATTCCCATAAGGCCCATATAGAATACATACATAATTGTCCAGGTATATGCAGATAAATATTTACATATTTGTATATATGAATATACATTCATGTGTATATATGCACATGCATATCCATACATATCCATACATATACACAACCATCAAGTCAAAGATTTTCACAAAATATTAAGGGTAAGCATACACATTGAGGACTTAATCACTTCTCTGGCTTACCACCCCACCCAAACTACCCAGGAATTTCCTGTTGACATTACCTAGTGCACTGTCACCAACTCCCTTTGCAAGATCCTGGCTTATGAGGATCAAAGTTTGGGCAGGTTTATTTCTGGATCCAAAAAAAAAAATCCATACCAAAAACCCAAAACCAAAAAAAAAAAACAAACAAAAAACAAAACAAACCCAAAATCCAGAGCTCATAAAAGAGCTCATGGAAAATAGTGATACTCTACTATCAACAACCCTCCCCTGAGGCCTATATGAACTTAGTAATTTATAGTTGCAAACTAGGTAAAACTCTTGACATACAGCCAATTTCTCTTCATTGTAGCTTTCCTTCCCAGTTCCTCTACCATTTTGCAGAGTATTGCTTTACTCACAGCTTTCCAGTAGATGACAACAGCCCTTCAGTTTTTAGAAGGTAGTATCACCTGTCACTTCTTTTGTACTTCTGCCTAACTCCTAGAAGATGATACTTTTTCTTCAGCTTTCCAATAGGTTGTCTCAGAGTAGCAGGGATTATACCAATGTTCCCAATTCCCTTGTCTTGCTGCCCAACTCCCACCCCTTGCTTCTCATTCTAATGTAGTAACAAAGACTCCAGTATAAATTTACTTCTTGTTTTATATAGTTCTGATTCATGTCCAGCAATCAGGAACACCTGTCCCTCTCATCTTCCAAGTGGATCTCAGCACCAGGTTAGGTCAATATAAATATCCCAGTGTAGTCTTTTCTCCCCCAGCACCTGGTCAGTGTACGTCCTGTCCATGTGAGTCTGTCCCAGACATTGAAGATCCCCATATACCCCTGTCCCAATTTCTTCCACAATTGTCCCTTCCATTTGAGTTCCTTTCAGGTTGAATAAGGTTACTAGTATTTCCCTTCTCCTTCCCTCATCATTCATGGCAGACAGATTGGCTGGTGATGGACGGAGAAGGAGAAGATGAATCCTAAGCAAGCACTTTCTCAACACAAAATAAAAAAAAAATCTTATTAGGCGAGCTACACAAAAATAAAGTCAATACTATTTTATTGAGTGCCAGTTCTGTACAAAGCACCAAAATAAGGATTATTTAATTTATAAATGCTCAATTTGTATAAAGATATATTTTTTCATCCATGAAGTTTCCCCAGTTGATAATGTGTGGTTCCAAGGGAGTCATCCTTCTAGAGTTATGGTACTTATTAAGTTGGAAAAAAAAATACTGAAAAAGTTTGAACATATATCACATCTGTAAAAGAATGAAAGGGCTAAAGTGCAAGTGGGCAGGCAACTCATTTTGACTGACATCACTGGCTGCCTACAATGCTGTAAAGATTAGGTATTTTCTTGCAAAGATCAAATCCATTCAACTAAATTTAAGAATTGATGGTCAGTTTGTAGGCATATTATCTCTTAATAGCTAACAGGTAAGTACTACATACCTTTCCATTTATTTTGTCTTGATTTATATTTTATCATCAACAAGGCTGGCAATTCGTGTGTAAATTACATTGTTATCAAGAGAATGCTAATGTTTTAGATCAGAGTCATACAGGCTTGTGTAATTGTGAGATTAAGGTAATTTAGCTACCCTGCCCTCTGTTTACTGAGTCATCCGCTTCATGGAGCTTTGAGTTAAAAAGAAATTGGAAGCAAAGTTGTTTCTAAAGAAATTCCCATAGGAGGATCATCCAAAGTACAAAATATGCTGACTCAAAAAAAAAATTTTTAAGTCTCCAACTTAATCCAGGTTTTCATTACTCTTAATCTTAACACTGAATGTCTTTACTTGTAACTGCTGAAGCATAGCTTTGAAAATACAATTGACTGCCAATTATTCAAAGGCTGATTACCTCTTCTGTATAGCATCTAGATTTTTGGTCTACTGTTGAGCAAAGAGTCCTAGACTTCAAATCAGAAGATATGGACTTGAATCCTGGCTTTATCACTAGTGTGATTCTTTGAGCCTCAATTTCCTCATCTATTAAAAAAAAAAAGGAATTACCCTTGCATTTGTGAGGTAGTGTGATGTAGGAGATGGAAAGCAAGCCTCAGAATCAGGAAAACCTGGCTAGGTTCAAGTTTTTCCTCTCACACATACTAGCTTTGTGATCATGAGCAAATCACTTAACCCCAGGTAACTCTCAAAGGCTATAAATTGCAGGATAGTTGCTGATTTGCATTGGTGGAGAGTTTCTTTAGCAGGAAATCCCTCTGCCATAGAAATTACAGGTTTGAACAAAAAAAAAAAAAAACAAATCTTTCATTATCTACCTATCTAGAAATCCCTGAATAAATCTTAAAGCACCATTAAAATGTTTCTTTTTAATATTTTATTTTTTCCAATTACATGTAAAAATAATTTTTAACACAAAATTTTTTTTTTAATTTTGAGTTCCAAATCCACTCCCTTACTTGGTCACCTTCCCCCTCATTGAGAGATCAAACAATTTGATAGGGATCACACAAAATATATTTCCATATTAGTCATGTTGTAAAAGAAAAGAGAACCAAAAAAATCCAGAAAAATAAAGAAAGTTAAAATAAAGTTTGCTTTGATCTGCATTCAGATTCCATTAGTTCTTTCTCTGGAGGTGGATAGCATTTTTTGTCATAAATCCTTTGGAATTGCCTTGGATCACTGGATTGCTGAGAATAGCTAAGTCATTCACAGCTGATTATCATATGATATTGCTGTTACTGTGTACATTCTTCTCCTGGCTCTTCTCATTTCATTTTGTATCAATTCTCATAAGTCTTCCCAGGTTTGGCTGAAACCAATCTGCTCATCATTTCTTATAACACAATAGTATTCCATCACATTCATATACCATAACTTGTTCAGCCATTCCCTAACTGATGAGTATCTACTAAATTTCCAATTCTTTGCCACCACAAAAAAAGAGCTACTATAATTTTTGTACACATAAGTCCTTATCTTTTCTTTTCTTTTTTATCCCTTTTGGATACAGACCTTGTACTGGTATTGCTGAGTCCAAGGGTATGACCAGTTTTATAGTCCTTTGGGCATAGTTCCAAATTACTCTCCAGAATGGCTGAACCAGGTCACAACTCCACCAACAGTGTATTAGTGTCCCAATTTTCCCACATCCCTTCCAATATTTGTCATTTTCCTTTTGTGTCATGTTAGCCAATCTGATAGCTGTGAGATGGTACTCAGAGTTGTTTTAATTCGCATTTTTCTAATCAATAGTGATTTAGAGCATTTTTCTTATAACTAATATGTTATTATTCTTGTCCCATTCAATCAACAAGCATTCATTAAGTGCATACTATGTACTAAGCACTGTGCTAGGGATGTAAAGACAAAAATTAGAGTTCCTGCCCTCAAGGAGTCTATGTTCTATCAGAGCAAATAATATATACCAGTATGCTTTTGTAAGTATATTAAAATATATATGACATAAATACAACATAAATAAAAGGTAATTAGGGAAATGTAACTCTCTAAGACTATAAAGTACACAACAAGTATTGATCTTCTTGGTGGAGGGCATTTACTCAATGGAATTTCACTATATTGATGAAATTATAAGCCCGGAAAAAAACTGGAGCAAATTTGTGGTATCAGGAAAATCAGAAAAATCAACAGCTTGGGGAAGTTAGGAAAGATTTCACATAGGAGATAGTTTTTAAACTGAGCTTTGAAGGAAACAAGGCTTCTAAGAGGTGGAGATGAGGAGAGACCACATTTCACACATTAGAGACAGCCGATAAAAGACAAGGAGACTAGACATAATTTAAGATAAACAGTAAGAAAGCCAGTTTGGCTGCTAGACCAAAGATATATGGAGAAAATTAATGTATAATGTCTAGAAGTGTCAAACAGAGAAGTTTACATTTGACCCTAGAGGTAACAGGAAATCACAAGTACTTATTGATCAGGAAAGCAACATGATCAAACCTGTGCTATAGAAAAATAACTTTAGCAGTTGCATGGAGGATGCATGTGTGAAGGGAGAAACAGGGGAGAGACACCAATTAGGAAGTTATTTTTATAACAAGTGAGAGGAGATAAAGATTAAAACTTGTGTGATAGCTGTGTGAGTACAGTAAAGAAGGATGCAAGAGGTTTTGTGCAAATAGAATCAGTAAGATGTGCCATCTAGTTAGATATAAAGAGTGAGGAAGAGTGAATTTTTAGGATGATTTCAAGGCTGTGGTCCTTGGTGACTTAAGGGATGGCGATACTATCTAAAAAAAAAAAGATAAATTGTTAAGAGGGGTGGATTTGGGAGGAAAGTAATGAATCCACTTTTGGACAGGCTGGAGTTGAGATACCTATAGGGCCTCTGGTGGGAAATGTCCAGTAGGCAGTTGTGGTATGATCCTGGAGGTCAGAAGAGATAGTAGGGATTAATATATAGATCCTTGAGACTCAGCTACATAGAGACTGATGCTTTGGGCATTTCTATCAGAAAATGAACAGGATAATGAAGAGGAAACAAAATTTAAACATGTAAATCTAGCTACTTTCAAACTCTGTTAAAAGGTTTGTAGATAAGGAAGTAGAAGAAAATGTTTTAAAAAATAGTTTTGCTACAGATTTTATTTACCTATAATTTGTTGGCATAAACTTGCCTGCAACAAATTAAAATATTATTATAGACACCTCCTTCCTAGATAGGGAGAGAATGGGTCCTGTTTTACAAGTGTCATTCAGAAAAAATGAGATGAAAGGAATTAATTAAATGAAAAAAGCTCATAATCTCTAGAAATATGAACCTTCCAAGCAAAATTGAAATTGACTAATACAGTAAAAGATAATTTATTTCATCCTAAAAACCAACTGATATCTTCCTGATAGGAGAATTGGGTAACTTATAGCTGGCTGATTCATTTATAATCAGAATGATACCAGAGATGCAAAAGTTTTCAGTAAATCTTATTCTGATTCTAACCTTTCAAAGAGAGAAAAGATCCAAAGTAGAAAACAATATATATGTGTTTGTACATTAAAGAAGTATATACTAAGTAAGATGACTAATGTGACATAGCATTTTAGTCAACAAAATATCCATTCAATTTCATGGTGGTTGAATATGTGAAAGGTGACACTGCCCGACCACAGCAGTCTATCCTGAAAAGTCCTAGATCCTACACAAATGGATGGAGGATCAGAGAAGTGGGATTATAGGAGATATATAGAAATCCAAAATAAGCAAATAAAATCAGAGTATACAGCAATGGATAACATATGTCCTAGTGTGAGTAAGATGTCTTTGGTCTATGAGAGATGGCCAAATGACCATCCTTTTATTAATAACCAGCTGCTATTATTAATAAAATGAATAAATTACCCAGAAATTATGTCTGTCAAATATTTTTAAATGTCACATGAGACAATAACTTGCTGAGGAGGTATCAATCTGCCTTGAGAGAGACTTTTTTCTTCACTGGGAATTCCCTAAACCTATTCTGTTAAAAAAAAAAAAAAAGTACTCCATCAAGGAAAAAACTTAGACCAAGGAGAAAGATGCTGAATCTACAGCAAGAAACTTATTCACAGACTAGACAAGAGCTAGTTACTAGAAATAGTATAAGATCAGAGCAAGAGTAGCAGCAAATGTTATTGGATGCTGAGCCACTCACTACCCAAGGGTTCAGAATATCATTTCTGTCTAGAAACTAAGTTGATCTGAAAGACTGGGGATAGAGCTAAGTGGAGAGATGAAGGTGAAGTGACTCCAGCTGGAAGATTATGGGTCAAGGAACTTCAGTAGCTATTTCAAAATTCTAAGGAAATCCAAATATTCCCATTAATCTTCAAGCACTAGTACCAAGGACAACTCCAAAACCTAATTGATAAACCTCTCTTTTACCTTTCCAAGGCTCCCTTTCACTGTGCATACAAGCACATCTCCTGTAGTGGCAGTATTAGGGAGTGGACAGGATGGAGAATGACAACAATTCAAATTTGTGTACTAACCTTCCAATTCAATTAAATTCAAGAAACACTTATGAAGGGCCTGCTATGTGAATGGCTCTGGGTTGGCACTGAAGATACCAAAGCTAGATAAATACCCAACAATTAGAGTTTTACAAAAGTGTAGTGGTCAGCTCTGGGAAAGAATATATTCTTCCTCACTTGAGGTGTTCAAGTGAGTAATGGATGACGATTTACTGGGAATGGTACAAAGAAGATCTGTGCCTGGGTATGGGTTGGATTAGATGAATGAAGGAAAAAAAATGGCTCCTCTGTTCCCTTCTGAGATTCCATGAAAGAATAAAAACAGTGGCTCATTTCATCTCCTACAGGATCAAGTCATACAAACCAGATTACTTTGTCAGGAGGAAAGGGTAGGAAGGTAGGTGTGCTGAAATGCCTGCTTTTGAGAGTAGTACAAGTAACCTCTTGTCTTTTTTCTAATTTAAGGCCAGGACGGGTGGCATCAGCCACTAGATCACTGAATCCATTTGTAGTTGGCATTTTTGTGGTGGCTGGAGTGGTGATCCTGGGAGTGACCATTGGTCTCCTTGTCCACTTTTTAGCATTTGGTGAGTACTAGCTGGTGTTGTTCCTTAGTCCAGGTAACAAAGTCGCCCTTCAGATAAAAAAATTAGCAATTTTCTAATAAACCACGTATGGTATAGTAAAATGTAAAGATGTAATTTTATTTCTAACATTTGCCCATGTCTGCATTTCTCCATTGATGCCATTTTCTCTCTCTTGCTTCCTGCAGATTTTGCAATGTACTAACCCTTATTATGAGTTTGCATTCCCATACTGAAAGAAAGGAACATTTTTATTATGCTGCTTTTCTGAGATTAAAATTTTCCCTCTTTCTTTTTACCTGAGTTCAGTGCTTTTAACTCCTGGTTTAATTGGTCCAAGGGTGAATTTCAGAGTGTCAGGAGAACATTATATACATACGTATATATATGTTCTCCTGACACTCTGAAATATATAGATATATATCTATATTTATGTGTGTGTGTATATATATATATATGTATATTAGCATTAGATTCTCAAATAGCCAATCTGGAGCTTGGACATTAATTCATTGGATATTAACTAATTAATTAGAAAAAAACTCTTATTGGAGGACATTGCACTCTGAGTACTAGGCTCTGAGAGTCCTTATATTATGATCCTATAGGCCAAATTACTAATAATGTCTTTTCTGGCCCCAAAACCTATAAATCTAATCATGATCAATAACAATAATAGCAGCTAGCATTTATATAGCCCTTTAAGCTTAAAAAGTTCTTTATATATTTTATCTCATCTGATCCTCACAACAACCCTGTGAGGTAGGTGCTATCATCCCCACTTTACAAATTAGGAAACTAAGGCTGAGTGAAGTTGAATGACTTGCTTAGAGTCACATAACTTAGAAAGGATCTGAGACAGGATTCAAACTTATGTTTTCCCAACTTCAAGTCCAACACTCTATCTTTAGCTACGTAATGCTATTTACAACTAATCCAAATGGAACTAAGTGTAATTTGATCATTTACTGATATTAGAAGTGGTACCTCTACTCAAATCCTCCTCTGATGTCTCACCATTGCAAAGAAGGGATCTTGGTTTCTTCAAGGCAATACAGGTAGTGCACAAGCTCTGGCTCTGGCAGGTTCCATCAAGCTGGAAAGTCATCAAATAGGCCCAATAACATATTTAAGTCTGTCTACCCACCAAGAACACCAGTTTAGCTAAATTTGGAGAGGCTTATCACCAGGTCAGCTACAGGGTGATGAACTATTTAACCAGAGTAATTCTTGAAGACTACCTACCATACTATTGAGGAGTTGGGATTAGAGTCAGTGGAGGAACCATCCACACTCACAAGATGATGAAAGTATTGAAATAGACAGTCAACTTTTCTCACAAACCAACTCAATGAGTAGCACTTTTGGTCTAATAAAAATGCCTCCCCTATTTTTGCTGAGGCTTCACATGCCTCGTCCTTCAACAGACTTCTAGCATGGGGATGTGATTCACTTAGAAGCATGGGTAAAAATGTATTGAGATAGAGGCACATCAGTGAATGGCAGTATTCTGGATAATTAAATAAAAAGCTAATTTGAATTCTGTCTGATAAGACACCCAATAAGTTATGCAGATGAAGACAATGTTTCTAATGAACCTGGAAAGATAGCACTTCTAATCTCACATATGGGTGAATGGCGGTATTTGGGAAATAGCCTAATAGAGAAAATGGTTCTCACCGAAGTGTTTGACTAAATAACCTTTCCAACTCTTTGATTCTATTATTCAGTATCAGAAGATTTGTGTTCCAGTTTGTTTCAAGTAATGACTAGCTAAATGACATTGAGGGTCTCTCTCTAAAACTGTACCTTCACTGGTTAGATGAATATAAAACCATATTGCTACCTCGCCTTTGGAATTAATAGGGTAATACTTTCAGAGCACTTTGAATTTCTTTACCTAAAAATACTTAAAAATATATTGAAGCCAGATGCTTGCTAAACTTGTTAAACTAACTTAAAGACTTATAACACATTTCAGTCTGTGTAAAAGACAATGATAGAGCAGTGGATAGAAAGCTAGACCTGGAGTCAGGGAGATCTGAGTTCAAATCCAGACTCAAAAATTTACTAGCTCTATGACTCTTGACAAGTTACTTAATCCCTGTCTGCTTCTGTACTCTCAGCTGGTATCAAAGAAGCATCAACCTTCTAGGGCTGTTGTGAGGATCAAATGAGGTATTATTTATAAAGCTCTTAGCACAGTCCCTGACACATAGTAGGCACTTAACACATTTATTTATTTCCTTCCTTTTTTTTAGGTGAATTGGAGGAAAAGTAATTTTATCAAATTTTACATTAGTTCTTAAATTCTATTTTGTTCAATATAGCCTTCTGATGCTCCCCTTTTGGGAGCATGATTTTATGGGTCTAGGGAACTCACAGTGTAGAAGCTCTCTTGAATAATGCAGATTGACTATGCATCTGTAAATTACAGTGTTTGAGACTGTGGCACTGAAACATAAAATCACTTGACAATATGTGTTGGGGGGGGACTTAAACACAGATTTTTCTGACTCCAAGGCAAGTCATCTATCTGTTATGCTATGCAGGAATAACTGTTATTATAGTCATTATTAATGTGTATTCCCAACCACTAATTAATGAAAATGTTTCTTCTCTTTTCTCTTCTCTCTCTAGCTCAGAAACCATACCTTTATCAAAGCGACCTTCGAATCACAAATGTAGAATACACAAACCAGCTAGATTCACCAACTTCACAAGGATACAGATCTTTAAGTAGAACTATTGAGAATTTGGTAAGTTTGTACTTACTTTTTCTCTATCCCCTTTCTTGAAAATACTTTTAAAAATTAATATAGCTATCAGAAAAAAAAAGGAAAAACAAAAGAAAAACAAATTCCATTTAACATGCATAGTGAAGCAAATTAAATTCCCTCATTGGGTGTGTTCACAAAATATACATCTCACTTCACAAAAGTATCTAAAATAATGATAATCTTAGTTTTATGAATGATTAATTTGAATTAGTCATCTTTCATACTGTCTGAGTATTCTTTTCTGGCCCTGGACAGGTCAAAGGCACATTTCTCTATGCCTTCATTTAATGCCCACTAGCACAATGCTAACCACTCAGATTATTCTGAGAATTACAGTGCCAGTGACAGAAAAGTCATTTCATAGAATCACAGGATCTCAGAGGCAGAAGAGAACTCAGAGGCCATCTAGTCCAACTTGTGACTGAATAAAAATCCTCTATACAACATGCCTGACAAGTAGTCATCCATCCTTCATTTGAAGATCTCCCATGAGGAGGACTGCACTGCCTCCAAAGGCATCTCATTCTACCACAAAAAAGCACTACTTTTTAGGAAATTTTTCCTTTTTTTGAGCCAAAATCTATTTCATTTCAACTTCCATCCAGTGCTCTTAGTTTTGTTTTCTTGAGTCAAGTAGAACAAGTTTAATCTAAAAGGCAATGGGATACACTGGCTAAAGTACTGAATTTATAATCAGGAAGACCTGAGACCTTTGTGGTCCTGAGCAAGCCACTTAACCTCTCTGGGCCTCAGGTTCCTCATTTGTAAAATTAGGGAGCTGAACTCAATGATCTCTAAGACCCCATCAAGCACAAAATCAATGATTTTTATTGTTGTTCAGTCATTTCAGTCATGTCTGACTCTTTGTGATCCCATTTGGGGTTTTCTTTGCAAAAATACTGAAGTGGTTTACCATTTCCTTCTCTAGCTCTTTTTACAGATGAGGAAACTGAGACAAACAGGGTTAACTGATTTGCCCAGGGTCACATGACTGACAAGGGTCTGAAGACAAATTTGAACTCAGGTCTTCCTAACTCCAGACCCTGCACTCTATCTGCTGAGCCACCTAACTGCCATAAAAAAAAGTCAATGATACTATGAAATCTATGCTCCCATAATAATCCCTTTTCCACATTATAGCTTCTTCAAATACTTTAAGACGTCCATCATTTCTACCCCACCCCCCATCTTCTCTTCTCTAGATTGAACCTCAATAGTTCCTTCAGTTGATCCTTATACAGTAAGGTCTGGAAGCCACTCACCAATTTAGTTGTCTTCCTTGGGATACCCTCCAGTTTGTCTGTTCCCTTCCCAAAATATGGTTCTGAAAACTATATGTGCTCTGACGAATCAGGGTACAACAACATTATTTCCTTCCTGGAAATAATTCTGGACATTACGTCTCTCTACACAGTGTAGGATGGTATTAGCTTTTTGGCTGCCACATCATGCTAACACATGAATGGATACATACTGAGTTGCAATTCAATAAAACCTTCAGAACTTTTTCAGATCAATTATCTGTCCCATCTCACACCTGTCAAGATGATTTTTTAAAAATCCAAATGTAGGATTTTTAATTTATTGCTATTAAATTTCACCTTATTAGATGTGTCTCAGCATTCCATCCTGTCAATATTTTTTTCAATTGTCATACAATATGTATCCATGCCAACTCTATGTGATCTACAAAAATGCCTCGAATGCCTTCATCCAAATCTATGATAAAATATTAAACAGGACAGGGCCAAGGACACGTTCTCAGGACACTATTCTTCAGAGACCAACTGGTTGACAATAAGCCATTAATGATACTTTTTAAGTGCACCCATTCAATCAGTTCTGAATACACCTGATTGTATCAGCATATAGCTCCACATCTCTCCATCTCATCCACAAATACATCACGAGAGACTTTAAGGGTTTTTATGTTAAATATTAACACTTTTTAAAACTACTGCCATTTTGGAGCAGCGAGGTGGCGCAGTGGATAGAGCACCAGCCCTGAAGTCAGGAGGACCTGAGTTCAAATCCGGCCTCAGACCAAACACTTGACACTTACTAGCTGTGTGACCCTAGGAAAGTCACTTAACCCCAATTGCCTAAAAAAAACAACAAAAAAAAAACACTACTGCCATTTCCCAAAACTAATAGAACTCTTTATTGTATTATAGTACAAAAAGTATCATTGAACAAAACAAACCAACACGATAACGTCTGACAGCATTCCTCTCTTTTTATACTTATGTAATTCACCACTTCTCAACCAAGTGGAGAGACATCCATTTCTTCATTAATTCTCTGGAGCCAAAATTGATCTTTCAGTATAAGAATTTTGATGCATTGTAGAGGTGTTTTCTTTTGTGTTATGGTGGTCATTGTATACATTGTTCTCTTGGTTCTGCTTACTTTGCTTTTGATCAGTACAAATGAGAGTCATCAGTTTTCTCTGAATTTTTCTTTTAATGCTTTATTGATGGTATTTTATTTTTTACACAGTCTTTTCCTAATGATGACTCTCCCACTCCCATAGAACTAATTTGTAATAGAATAAGTACAGCCAAGAAAAAAATGCCATGTCTAAAAAAAGTAACTTAAAGAAAACTAGGTAGTCTAAAAGCTGCTGGTGAGAAAGGCAGGCATTACAGCCATTGGGAATAGTCAGTGTAAAAGCATGGAAAAGGAAGATGGAATGTCATGAATGAGCAACAATAAGAAGGCCAGTTTGGTTGAATGGTAATGAAAGGAAGTAGTGTATAAGTAGTTCAGAAGGGCAAGTTGGGGCCACTTTTTTAATTCCAAACAGAAGTTCACATTTGAGGCTAAAGATATTACAAAGTCACTTGAATTTATTGAGTAAGGTAATAACATGGCCAGTCCTATACTTAAGGACAATCATTTTGACAGCTGTGTGAAGGACAGATTGAGAAGGGGAGAGACTGGAAACAATATGAGCAAATTGCAGTAGTTTGAGATGAAGATAATGAGGTTCTGAACTACGATTGTGGTAATATGAGTGGAGAGAGGGGAAGTATATGAGAGATTTAGAAATAAAATATATAATACTTGGCAACTCTTTGAATGTGATCATTCTTTGGTAGAGAAAACAAAAGCCAAATTAGATTTAAGTAGTTTTACCTTGTCTCTGATACCTATTATCTTTATGCTGTCCACTCCATAGCACTGCTTCTCTTGTTTTTCCCACTATTGCTTTAAAAAAAAACCAAAAACCTTTTTTTTTGTTTGCCATAGCATTTATTGCTATCTTCATCTCTTTCCTATCTTTAAAGCTACTGATGCTATTCCAACAGGACTATGCCTTGCTTTTGTATTAGTCTTCCATTATGCCTTTGGTTTCCTTTTCTACGTATTTAAAAAAAAATCTAAATTGTATATGAGTTCTCTGTGAAACCATGTCAGGGTACTTAGAGAGCCTTCTAGAACGTTTCTTCATCATTGAAATTATTAATATATCTTCATTCTTGAAAAGTTCCTATCTTTCCTGGGTTGACTTCCTTTGTAGAATTTTAGGCTATCTAAAGCTTCTCTGAATGTTTTGAAATTTGCTCTTCTGAAATAGGTTCATGTCAGACTGCTTGGTTTTCTTCTCCTCTATCACCTATTGAGAGGATGCTTTTCCTCTAAAGTTCTTATAATTTATGCTTCAAAAAACTAGGTCCTCCCAATTAGACAGAATCAAGTCCTCAACAGCAATTCTCTTCATCACTTCCAACAGCTTTTGAAAGATGAATGTATTCTAATATGTCCATGGATCTGTAATCACATTAGTATAGATAGCAACTCTAATGCTTTAGGTCACAACTTACCACCCATCTTATGTGACTCTTCACCTTTCTTTTCATGGACTTGCTACTGGAAGTTTAACCAACATATGGGAACTTTCCTCTTGTTCTTTTGACATTGCATGGATACCAATGGAATACAAGATTGTAAACTGGCCAAAAATGACTCATCCATCTTTTTCCAGTTGTACATGTCTCTGATAGCAACTTTTTCATAGCTTCTCCTGCATAATTCCCCATTTGTAATGCATTGAGGTTGTTAAGCCCATTATGCTCACAAATTTATTTATACCCAAAGAGACTGAGTCAAGAAATAATTAAGTTAAACTTACTATTGTAACTCTTAAATTTCTCCCTTTTTTTCTTTCCCTTTTTCACCCATACTCCTTATCTTATTGACCCCCTCCAACAACTTAATCTCTCTTCTTTTTTTCATATACACATGTAATAACATGCATCTTCTACCCCATAAGTATATAGCAGAACTTAAGGATATACATGAAACCAGAAGAAGGTAGTAGAGGCTAAAAGGTATCTTTGCTAAGCCAGTAAAGGATTAATTTGGAGAATTCTGCAGTTGGGCAGAATGGTAAATAGTGGGTACTAAATAAATACTTTTGATTTACACTTACATTTCTTTTGATTTACTGGTCCTATAAATAAATGAATCTGTGGTCCTATGTAGTAATATAACAGAGTGGTATAACCACAGTTGTGTCTACCCTTTGTTCTCAAAGAGGACCATGAGATCAAGGAAATGATGACAACTTGCAATTGACTTTGATTTGAATGAGGAAGGGTTGTGCAAGGTTACCAGCCTCACTTTCTCTTCCAGAGTCATTCTTTTAATGCTTTATCTAGTGGCCAGATATCAATTAGGATGACTGGAGATGGCTCAGAATGTAATAGGAGACCCTGGCTCTTTTAAGCTAAGGTCATTTCAGATTCTCACTTTGAGTGAGGCAATGCCCATTCAGTGAATAGGCTTTTTTAAGAAGTGCATTAAAGGTTGGCCCCTTTAATAAAAAAAAAAAAAATCAAACTGAGAGGGGAGGACCCTCAGGGTTGCTGGCCAAAAGAGAAACAGTTACTATTTACATTCACTCTAATCCATAAGGGCCCTAATATCTGGCCACTGGACCCAGATAGCTCTGGAGGAGAAAGTGAGGCTGGTTACCCTGAACAGCCCTCCCTCACTCAAATCAAAGTCAACTGCAAGTCATGTCATCATCTCCCTGATGTCATGGTCCTCTTCAAGAACAAAGGACAAACACAACCTGTGAGTAGGCCAAGCTGCCTAAATGGAAACCCAGCTGGCCAGTTACAGCTGGGTAACTCAGCTCATCTTTTCCCTCTTCCTCTCCCTTACCTTTTCCCTCTCCCTCTCCCTCATCCAGTGTTCTGCCCAAAGGAAGGTAAATTTTCATATCCAAAACCTACCTAGTTAACTTGGGGTTTACTGACTGGATTTCTCTCTCAAAGACAATGCCTTAAACCCAATTCACTCTGGATCTCATTGATTAGACAATAGGTCCCTGCTCAAGCACCACTTAGTGATTATTTTGGGGCCCTCCTGGATCAGAGTGAACTTAAATAGTAACTGTTTCTCTTTTGGCCAGCAACCCTGAGGGTCTTCTCCTCCCAGTTTGATTTTTTTTAATAAAGGGGACATCCCTTGACTCACTTCTTAAAGAGGTCTATTTACTGAATATGCATTGCCTCACTCAAAGTGAGAACCTGAAATAACTTTAGCTTAAAAGGGCCAGGGTCTCCCACTGCATCCTGGGCCATTTCCAGTCATCCTAATCGATATCTGGCCACTAGAGGTGACTCTGGAGGAAAAAAGTGATGTTGGTAACCTTGCTCAGCCCTCCCTCACTCAAATCAAAGTCAATTGCAAGTCATGTCATCATCTCCCTGATCTCATGGTCCTCTTCGAGAAAGAAGGATAACCACAGTAGGTGAAACATGGAAGGGGGATCACAAGATTGAGAAGTGGAAGAGAACTTAGAGATCATCTCGTCTATCCCCTCCAGATACACACACAAACACACACACACACACACACACACATACATACACACACACACACACATACATATTATTTATGAGGAAAGAGTCTCTGAGAGATAAAGTAACTCATTCAAGGTCTCCCAGATAACAAACAGCAAGACCATGATTTTTACCCAGGTTCCCTGACTACCAATCTAGTACTTTCTTCACTATGCTTTGTAGATATAATGACTAGGAGAGGGGAACACAATTCAGAGGTGCCAGACCTGGAGCGATCTCTTCTCTCACTTTATTTAGCCACTCAATCTAGTGGAAATACCTTAAGTCACACTACTGCTCTAGTATTTTTTTCCCCTCAGATAATGAACTCAGAAATTTCCCTCTTTTTCCATGCTATACTTCCTCTACTCTTACAAAATCTGTTCATTGTCTTCAGAGTGATCCATTTCTCTCTATCAAGACTGGCTCCCTGAGTTAACAATGTCAATGGTTTGCTTAACTTCACTTATTATGCTAATAAATTGAAGGGATAAGGAAAGGTGTGTGGCAGGAGGTTGCCTTTACGTGCTCATTAGTGAAAGCCAGGCTTGCAGTGAGGCAGAGGTGAGCAGGAGGTTATGTACAGGCGTGGGCAACCACTTGTTCAGAGTCATTGAGGGAGGAGATAAAGTGTGTTCAGGGAATGTTAAGGAGCCACATAAATGTGAGTTGTTGCATAAAATTCCCTTTGACACGACCATTAAAGACAGGATATTGCAGGGGAAAAAAAGAATGGATCTCTATTCTCTGCCTCCATTTCCTAACCACTGTCACTATTTTAGCCCCTACCACACCACCCATTCTTGCCACTTGTCGCTTTTCTTTCTTCAAGGTCTCCAGTGACCAAATAAAATGAAATATTTGTACAGCATTTTGCAAATCTTAAGGCACCACTTTCCATCCAACTTATAAATGTTAGCTATTATTCCAATCACTAGATACAATTATCTTTCCTCATTTCCTATGTTCCTTTACTTCTTCATAACATTTGAAAAATTACCTATTTCATTCATGTTTTCTCCTCCATGGATCTCTTCTCAGGCTTCTCCTCTTTCTCTCCTCTACATTCTCCCTACTACTCAGTCAAATTGAGTCATTCATCATTCCCTGAACATACCGTATAGCTTACTGCCTACAGGCTTTCACTCACACCATTCCCTACATCTATAATGCCTTTCTCACCCACTGTCTTCACCTATTGAAATCTTACCCACTTTGCCAAGACCTAGGGAAAATGTCTCCTGCTCTACAAGTTTGCCTTGGTTCTCTCAAATAGAAATTTTCCTTCGCTCCTCGGAAATCTCATGGTACTTTGTTTATATGCCTAAATATATATTTTTTCTTTTGTATTTTTGCTATTTGTGCATATATGCAAGTAGACAACTCCCAACCTGAAAGTATACTCCTTTGCCAGAAAATCAAGTGGTGCCTATTCTGTGCTCAACTCCACCACTTACCATCCAACTTTATCTTTAATAAGAGCATGTTGTCTTCCCACATGACACAATCTCCACTTTGAACTTGCTTGAAGGGTAGAATTTTTTGTCCTTGTCTCCAGTTATTTGGTCTTCAATTAACTAGTTACAGGAAGAGCTAGTTATTGCTCTGATTTCATGAAATATCATTGAATTTGAGTTATAATTCTTATCACAATCAACAGATGTCCCAAGGCTGGCCTTCCTGAAAGAGCTGGTGGTAATGTATACTTAAAAGTGAATAATAATAGCAGCTAGCATTTAATTAACATGGGAAGATTTACAAAGCACTTAACATACATTATCTTCTTTGATCTTTTCAACAGGTCTATAAGGATTTATTATGTGCCAGACATGGTTCCCTATGAAGTAGATTCAACTATTACGCCCATTTACCAATGAGGAAATTGAGATTGGGAAAAGTTAAGTGACTTGCTTAGTGTCACCACGCAGATAGTAAATATCTGAGAGAGGATTCATATTCAGGTCTTTCTCACTCCAAGTTCAACACTCAAGTCATTGTATGACCTAGATGCCTATGAATGTCAGTCTGAGGACAGAGTGATCCAGGTCCCGAGAAGCTCTTACATTCAACCAAACAAAGAAGTATTGTAAAGCTTAGGTGTTGCAATGGCTAAGTGTGTATGCAGGTTACTGATAGAAGGCAAATCAAAAGGGTATGCACTGAAAAGAAAGCCCAACTACATTATGGTGAGTCAGAATGTAGCTGTTTGTTATTGCAACAAGATTCCAGAGATAGCCTCCATCCCAAAGAGGTAACACAGTTCCTTTCAGAATGTACAATACATGGGCTAGTGAGTCATCTAACAAACTCAGCCCTAAGGTACCAGATTACAAAATTTAAGTCTAAATTGGAAAGGGAGATGAAAGAGAAAATAGCAAACAGCCCATAAACCAAAAGGACAACAAATTCCTGTTGAAAAGAAAACACTTCCAGCATTTGGAAGGAATTTAGCCAGTCTCTTAGACACTATCACAAATTACAGTTATGTACTGTGCTGAACATTATTGAAACTGAACCATACCAGTGGCTCATGTATGTCTAATGACATATATAAAATACTTTTAAAGTATAAAGGGTAGACTAGTGTAAAGTATTTCCCTGTTCCTCAGCCAGACAGGGCAGCTAGGTGGCGCAGTGGATAGAGCTCAGGCCTTGGAGTCAGGGGGACCTGGGATCAAATCCGACCTCAAGCACTTGATACTTGACAGTTGTGTGACTCTGGGCTAGTCACTTAATCCCAATTGCCTCACCAAAAAGAAAAAAAAATAAGTATTCATTAAATACCTACTATGTGCCAGACACTGCCATAAGTGCTGGGGATACAAAACAAGATAAAACACAGTTCCTCTCATCACAGTCTAATGGGGAAGATAACATACAAACAACTAAATACAAACAAGACATATATATATATATGTGTATACACACACACACACACACACACATATGATAAATTGGGAGTAATGTCAGAGGAAAGGCACTAAGACTGAAGAGGACTGAAAAAGGCTTCTTGCTGAAGGTGAGACTCATCTCATCTATGGCTTTTCAGAAATAAATGGATAATTCTAGTATCCATGTTTCCAAGTAGCTATGTCAAACCATGAGTATATTCTGATTGACAAGCTCTTCCTAAGTAGAATGAGAAATATGGCAATATTCATTCCTTAACTTCATGATTTCCTCTGTTCTAAATCTGCTGAATTTCAATTCCAGGTAGCTACCACCATCTGTTTCCTCTACTCCAGATCTAGGGTTACTGAGCCCTAGGAGAAAAAAATAATGAAATTAAGTATTTATAACCCATAAAATTTATGTTGCATAAATAGGTCTATCTTTTTGCTTGACAATTTTTCTACCCTATACTTATTTGCAGCCCATATAATTCCAAACCATTTCTTCTCTCCTCAGAACCCGTCATATTCTCATACTCCTTCTCCTCAAAACATACACCTTCACACGGTTATGTCAATTACCTAGCTTCCTATTTCTTTGAGATTACTCAGTGGAAATTACCATAACTCCCTTTCTCAGTCCTCAAAGCTTCTCTGCATTATTACCTTTTCTCTCCTATACCCCTTCTCTTTCTTGATCCCAAATCCTTGTTAAGGCTGATCCCTCTACTCTTATATTTGCTCTCATTCTTTCCCCCTCTCCTCTAATACTTTTTATTATGCATCTTCAATCTTTCCCTTGTATTGGCTCATTCCAATGTCCCTAGAAATAAATACCTCAAAGCTCTAAAACAATACAACCTTTTCAAGAAGCTACCCAAAATAAGGGAATAATGTATAATAAGACTAGAAATATGGTTTGGGGCCATGTTATGGAGTGCTTTTAAAAGTTCAAAACAGAAGAGTTTATTCTAGAGGTAATGATTGAGCAGTGGAGTGACATGGTTAGAATTCCACCTAAGGAAAATCACTTTGACAATAGTATGAAGGATGTACTGAAGTGAAGAGTAACTTGAGGCAGAGAGTCCAAATAGTCCCTAATGTTTCTCTTTTTTGTCCTTGTATCTCCAGCACCTAGCATACTGCCTGACACATAGTAGGTGTTTAATAAATGTTTGTTGATGGATTGATTAAAAAAAGATCTAGTCCATATAGATATACAAAATAGAAACCATCATCATTCTCTACATTTGCACCTCTTATTCCATTAGTGAGATAACTTATCAGATAGTCCAAACTGAATGTTCCAGAGACATCTGAAACTCAACTTGTCCAACATGTCTATCCCACTTTCCAACAAACTGGAAATGGCTCATTTTGTAGCAATTAAAAAATAATCCTTGCCTTGCTCTTCAATTTATCATTTAATATTCATGGTGTATCCCCAACATATTGGATATGCTAAAATAAAAAAAAAATGCACAAAGATGCTTCATACCAAAAAAGGCAACTTACTAAATATTGAATTAATGGGTTAGTTTTTCTAAGCAAGATCAAAGAATAAGACATAGTCCTTATCTTCAAAGACACAAGACAATCTAATAGAGGGGGTAATCAAAGCGGTACAAAATAGCTATTATTATATAATATATATGATGCATATATAATATAAAATGGAATATAAAT
Source organism: Vombatus ursinus (assembly GCF_900497805.2). Lineage (NCBI taxonomy): Eukaryota > Metazoa > Chordata > Mammalia > Diprotodontia > Vombatidae > Vombatus > Vombatus ursinus. The sequence goes on along the minus strand of NW_020954596.1, from coordinate 73,730,305 downwards.
TCATAATAAAAGTACTAATAAAATGGAATAAAAACTTGTAAGAGGAAGAGATTACTTCTTATGAAAGGGATCAGGAAAACTTTTATAGAAAATAAGCTTTGGAACTATTTCTTGAAGATTGAGTAGAACTTGAAGGACCTTCTAAATATAAAGAAAGAAGCAAGAAATTTTCAGGGCATAGTGAGAAGTTTGGCACATAATATATAGATGATAGTAGTGTGATGTCCATAAAGGCAAATTAGAATTAGATTATAGAAGGGTTTGAATACCAGGCTAACCCTAACCCTCTGACTCTTTTGTTAGGAATGAAGAGATTTAAAAAAATGAAGAGGTGAGTAATTAAATTTACTTGCCCTTTTGAAAGTAAGGGTCTAGGGCAAATGATCAAATGAGTTAATATATGTAAAATACATTGCAAACCTTAAATTGCTATGTAAATGCTACCTAATATTGTTATTGAAGGTAAAGGTGAATTCAGTATAAAAGCTAATGTAATGGTGTAGTTTAATTTAATAAAACTGGAATTTTCTTTCTCATTTGTACAAATATCACTTAGGCAATTTCAGTTAAGAACAAAAGCAATACCTGCCTGTTCTTTTATTAGATTACTTGGCATTTATATAGCATTTTCACCTCACAATGTACCTTCAATCATTTTAAAGAGGTTTTTATTATATTTTCTTAGGTTTATGTCTAAGATTTATATTTTTCTTAGATTGTCTTAAATTTGTGTATTCCACTTTTATGTTTGCAGACATTTTTTCATTTTCTATATTCCTAAATTTTATTTTATTTTCCCTTGCTTTGCATTATTCATTTGATTTCACCCATGAATACTGTGCAATTACAATACTTTTCTATTTAGGAATTTTGGTAGAAAATAAATGCCTGGTAAAAAGAAAATCATGAAATACTAAACATAACAATGTAGCACATAGTTTTGTCTAATTTCATAGCTGTTGTATCCACGTGCATTTATGGAATAGAGAAGCAGAAAAAAATATTGCTAACAGTAATGCACATTAAAAATTGGGTTATATGCTTCAGCGAAATGGAACTATTTACCCTTCCCTTAACAAGCTATACTTTCCTATCTATATACCTTTACTCATTATTTCTTCCACCTGAAATGCCCTTCTTCATTCTCCAATTTTTGAAACCCTACACATTTTACAAGGTCCAGATCAAATATGATTTCCTCCATAAGGCCTTTTCTGATTTCCCCAAGCAACAAACGTGTCGTCTCTCTTTATAATGCTATGAATATATCATTTATAGTACTTAGCACATTCTAGCAATCCTCCATTTTTCAATGCCTGCTGGACATCTCCATAAGGATGTTACTGAAGTGGCTCAAATTTATTACGTCCTACCATCTTCCTATTGTCTTCTCCCTTCCTAACTTCCCTGTTTGTTAGTGATACCACCGTACTCCAAGTCACTTGTGCCTGAAATGTCAGAGTCATCTTTGATTCCTTCCTCTTCCATTCTACTGAGGTGATACAAGATATATGTGGAAAGGTACACAGAAGTAATACAAAGTGTTCATATGTAGAAAGTAAATATAAAGTAAATCAAAGGAGAATGCCCTAACAAGTAGCAGGGATCAAGAAAGGTGATAGTGTAGGAGGTAACTTCCAAGCTAAGCCCTGAAGGGAGCCCAGAATTACAAAAGCAAGAGAAGGAAGAACATTTCAATATGGAAGTATGGAAGTGAAAGATTCACTGTCACAAATGGGAACAGCAAGAAGGCTAGTTGGATGGAATAAAGAATGCTTGAAGGGTAGGAATGTGAAATAAATATGAAAAGATCAAAGCTGGATATGTCATGAAGGACTTTAAAGGGAATTGTGTTTTATTCCATAGACAATGACGAGAATCAAAGATTCTTGAGCTTGTAGTGACATGGTCAAACCTGTGTTTTAGAATTATAAATTTAATAGCTGTGTAGAATATGGATTGAAATGAGAAGAGGATAGATGCAGAGAGACCAGTCAAATAGCAATTTTAGTAGTCCAGAAAAGCAATAATTAGGACCTTAACTAGGGAATGAACAAAAAGGGACAGAGGAGAAAGAGAGAGATTGTGAAGGTAGAATCAGCAAGACTTCCCAATTGATTGGCTACATGGGGGTAGGGAAGAGTGAAGAGTCAAGGATCATTCCAAAATTATGAACCTAAGTGACTGAAGGGATGCTAGTGTCCTCCATAAAAAGAGAGAAGTTAGGAGAAAGGGTAGATTTAATGTGAAAAATAGAGTTCTGCTTTAGACATGATGAGTTGGCAATGCATATCAGATATCCAGGCAGAGATGTCCAGATAACAGTTAGAGAAATGGCATAGAGCTCAGGAGAGAGATATGGTTGAATATGGTCAACTACCCACAGTAACTGATAAACTCAACAACAAAAAAGATATGTAGGGAGAAAAAAGAAGAAGGCCAAGAACTTGAGCACAGAGAGCAAGACTCAAATGATGATCCAACAAAAGAGCCTGAGAAGTAGTGGTCAAATAGATAATAGCCAGAGAATCATAGCACATTATCGTGATGATCCAGGAAAGAGAAAGTATTGTAAACCAGTAAGTGGTCACTAATGTCCAAAAAGCTACAGAAGGATCAAGAAGAATGAGATCTGAGAAGAATGAGATCTGAGCAAACTCTGTTGGATGTTGCAGTTAAGAGAGTATTGAGAACCCTAGAGAGAGTGGTTTCAGCAGACTGATGATTGTAGGCATGCAGAATACATAAGCAATTTGCCCACAATGTAATAGCATGGTTCTTTGGTGGTAACATAGGACCCCAGGTTCAAGGGGATTCAGGAGTGAATATGAGTTGAGGAAGTGGAGGCATTGAGTATAGGATTTTTTTCCTTATAAGTCTGGCTGTAAAAGGGAAGAGAGAGAGAGAGAGAGAGAGAGAGAGAGAGAGAGAGAGAGAGGACAAATGGAAGAGATGGTAAGGTAAACAAATGAATAAGTGGCATAGAGCATAGAGTATAGTAGTGTTTTGTGCTTATTATAAATTAACCCAAAGCTAAATTAAACTAAGCAATTACCCACCCTTTCAAAAATACGAAAATCAAGTTCATGAGTCCTAATCCTACTAAAAAGTGTTCCTTTAATTAAAAATTACATTTACTTCCATCTAGAAAACATCAACCAGCCTGAAAATACCAATTTAGGAATGATTTTTTACCATGTGATGACAAGGTTAAAAATAATCATTTTGACCATAATCTAAGAATTGCTGAGGTTTTTATAAGTTCTGCAGAATTCTAAACAGATGCATGAGCAGAATCTATTCTCTAGCTGAATTGCTATTGTTTATATAACATCTGACATCTGCTAATTTTTAAAAATTCACCTCCTTTAAATTTGCTACTCTTCTGTCTTTGCAAACATAATTTCTTAACTTGGTTGAGAAGATAGAGGCATAACAGAATTAATAGGATGACAAGACTGGGTTGATCTGACCTAGACTGTATCAAAGTAATGCCAAAATAGCCTATTAAAAAGTCAAATAGTTCCGTCAATCAACCACTGTTTTGTCTACATGACAAAAGTTGACAACCTTTTTTTCTATTCAATTGGCAGAACATTGTAGCCTCCTGTAGTTGTATATATAGTGTGATCCCCTTGCCACTGGCTAAAATAAGGTGCCATGATCATTCTTTTGAGCATTCACATTCTATGACATGCCCTATGAAAAAAGTAAAAATTAGTAATTGTCTCAGTTTCCTCTCTAGTTTTGGCAAAGTTTCCTCTGTCTGGGCCAATATGGAATTGCTATTTTCATCAACCCAAATTAGGACTTCATCTATAATGAAACCACAGTGCATTTGACTTCTCACCTTTGACAGAACAGCTTAAACCACTATCCCTAAGATGCCAGGTAATTCATATTGCTGGAGCTAGGCAATGAATCAAAGAACACAATTCAATTCAACAAGTAGTTATTAAGAGATTACCATATGCCAAGGACTGTGTTAGGCTCTGGGACACAAAAACAACAATGAAAGTAGTTCCTGCCCTCAAAAAGCTGACATTCCCTGAGAGAGAAAGCTGCTTTGGACCCCCAAATAGCAAAGCAAAAAATGCTTCAGGTCTCATACAGAGAACCCACAAATTTCTCTCCCCCAAGTATCTCTCAGGCTGAACTTCTGTGACTTTTTTCTCAATTCAATCTTCCCTCGATAGTCATCTTAAATTGAATTCATCTATATACAAGAGCAGTTAGGTGGCACAGTGGACAGAGTGATGGGCCTGGACTCAAGAAGCAAATCACTTATTAGTTGTGTGACTGTGGGCAAGTCATTAACCCTGTTTGTGTCAGTTTCCTCATCTACAAGATGAACTGGAGAAAGAAATGGCAAACCACTCTAATATCTTTGCCAAGAAAACCCCAAAGGGGGTCATGAAGAGTTGGACACAACTGAAACGACTAAACAACAACATATATAATGTGGGGTGAGGAGGGAAAAGTTTAAATAAACAGAATAATTTGCTATAGCACAAATATCCCAGTGAATGTCTTAGTTCTCTCATGTATAAAATGAGGGGATTAGACTAGTATCTTGCTAATTATTATTTATAAAACACTATCAGCTATACATCACAAATGAAGAAACAGATACTAAGAAGTTATAGGCCCCAACTAAAGTCATCTTTTGAGTTATACTAGTGGAGGATAACAGAAAACCCAGTCATACATTTCAAACAGGGAAGAGGAAGAAATTGAGAAAAGGGAAGGCCCAGAGTCATCATAGGACATGTTTTCTTTCTACTGACAATTTTTTTTGTTCATACAGATGAATGATACCTTCAAAGCATCAAATTTAGGAAGACAATTCATCAGAGCCTATGTTGTAAGAATTCGGTGAGTAGCATTGCTTTCAAGGAGAGAGGATGCATTCAGTCAAAAAATATCCATTATTATAGTGTCATTAGAATGCAAACTCTGGCAGATTCTACCAAGCTAGATGAGTCTTGAGTAAGGTCCAACAATGAGCCATGTGTCTACAAGCTGAGAACTAATGGAGCTAAATTTCTAGAGGTTTAAATCCCCAGGTTAGCCAAAAGGTGATGAATTTTTCTTTAGCCACCATAACTGTCTAAGCCATCGAAAAAGTATGGGCTGCAATCTACGCTGCAAGAAAAATTAGCTGATATTTATGTAGTTCTTTAAAGATTAGATCTTGAATCTCATTTAATCTGACATAACAATATAATAAGGTAGATAGTTTAAAGTTTTATTATGCCTACTTCACAGATAAAGGAACTGAGAGGCTTAGTATCATACATTCAGTAAGTGGCAAGTTGGAACTTTAGCACAGGTTCTTTGATTCTAAATCCTGTGCTTTTTCCACTACATTAATATAAGAATCCAGTCTGTACAAGTCATTGTCATAGTTAGTGTTATATATGAGTGAAATAGGCAGTTACTCACTCTATAAGAAAAAATAAATTTGAAGAATTCAGAGAAGCATGAGCCTCCCTTCTTTCCTTACTGAGGCAGTGAACTATGAATGTTTTACATATACTGTCAGACTGTTGCTATGTCGATTAGTTTTGTTAAACCATTTTTTTTTCTTTTTTTCTTCTTTGTTACAAGGTTTGGCTCAATGGGTGAGTTGGGGAAAGAAATGTATTAGGAAATGAAGCTGATGTAAAAACAAAAGCTATCAATACAATTAAAAAAAAGAAATAGAAAGTTACATGCCTATGAAGTATGGTTTAAAGAGCACTAATAAAGCTCCCCCTCTTCTCTATATTTACCCTTTATCTTCCCCACTATTTCAGTCACTGGGTGTTGAAATGCTCACACTTCTTTGTGCTAAAATACAAGTGTTTGAGGTAGCACATTAAGTCAAGGGCTCTTAACCTAGGGTCCACAGATGTCCAAGGGATCTGTTGATATGATTTCAAGAAGTCTGTGAACTTGCCTGGAGAAAAAATTACATATATATTTGTATATACATATATATGTATATATATATATAAAATTTTTCTAATTGAAATTTAGCATTCCTTCAGTTATGAATGTTGGCAGCAAGCAATTATTCTAAGAAGGGGTGCATAGAATTATGGACCAGACTACCAAAGGAGTCAATGACTCAAAAAAAGTTAAGGATCTCTGAATTAAGTCATTGTTTACAATTATTAAAACAATTAGTTCTTCACATTAGCCATCCAATGGCAGATCCCTGAGGGAACTGGATTAGATACAGTTCAACTGTGATTGGGCATGGAGGGTATAGAGAAATGGCATCAGAAAAGGTCTAGATAGATTATGTATGCTAGCTAAAAGAGCAGGCCTGAGTAGTTAGGTAGCGATTAAAGAATACCACCAGATTTAGGAAGGAGCAGGAGGAGAAAGAAAGAAAGAATACCCAAAGGAAAGAAACCTCTGCCTGGCTATGTATCACAAGTTTGCCTGATGGGCCTAAGCAGAAAGGAGTAGTATTATGGCAGGTCTGGAAAGAAAGAGGTGAGAATTATTATTATAACTTAGTTCACTTCAGATTATTGCAACCTTTAACGGTTAAATATTTATTTATGGTAAAGAATTTGCATCATTTTATTTGAAAAGATGAATTGAGCTAAAACAGGATATTCCATTATTAATTGGGAGCCACAAAAAAAAGTAAGAAGGTATTCTGAGGAAAGTCCCTAGCACTTTGACTAAGAAGACATGGACTTTGGTGGGAGGATGTAGGCAAGTCACACAGCTATAGGAAGGGCAAACATAAATGTGTTCTAATCTGCATGATTGGAGGGAAGAGCCACATTATGGAAATCACAGATCCACTGCAGGACATCCACATTTGTACAGCACAGAGTTTTTAAAATATTTATTCTATTCCACAATAGATTTTTTAAAATAAAAGAAAACCTCAAGAATTTCCATTTGTAGCTAGATTTAACAATCAATCGCCAACTATTTATAAAATACTTAGTCTATGCCAGGTACTGTGTTAAGGTGCTACGCATACAAATCCAAAGCATGAAACAATCCCTGTTCTCAAAGAACATATATTCTAATGGAGGAGATAACAAGCAGCTATAGAAATATATACATTATAGCTTAAGTATAAAGTAAATAAAGACAAATATACATAAAATAGTTAAAAAGCAAGGCAGTCTGGGAGTTAGGACACTAGCCTGATAGCACTTGAAATATGTCTTAAAACTATAGGCCTACCTATCCAAGAGTGACTTGGGCTTTTGAACAACCCATATTGGAGCTATAGCCTCATGAGTAGACTATTTTCAAAGATTTTCAAAGTATGCTGTTTGGTCACACAGCAAGTGATTAATTCTGATATTCTATTACCTGAGCAAACAACATTGCATGAATCTGAACTAAAAGGAAGCTCCTTAAGTGAATTTGTCCAATTTGTGTTTGGAGGCAACATGGGGTAACACAAAGGGTACTGGATGAGGAATCTAAGCACCTGGGTTACATGACTTTGGGTAAATTACTTCAATTCTCAGTCAAACGATTTCTCCTTCTATAAAATGAGGAGGCTAGGTAGTGCAGTAGATAGAGCACCATGTTGGGGGTTCTGAAGACCTGAGTTCAAATCCAGCCTCAGAAACTTATTAGCTATGTGGAGAAGTCACTTAACTTCAGTTTCCTCACTTCGGTTCTCTCATCTGTAAAGTAGGAATAATAATAAAAGCACCTACCTCCCAGGGCTGCTGTAAGGATCAAATGATATGATAATTATAAAGTGCTTAGCACGGGGCCTGACATATAAATGTTAGCTGTTATTGTGATATAAACTCTAAAGGTGCTTTCAGCTCTACCTGGTTGTGAATGGATAAATGTATGATGACGGTGGTGGTGGTGGTGGTGGTAGCAATTATATCTAGCATTTACACTTTAAGGTTTGTGAAGCACTTTACAAATTTTATCTCCTTATATTTTCACAACTATCCTGGGAGGCTCTATTATTTTTCCCACTTTGTAGATGAGGAAACAGAAGCAAACTGGCTAAAGAATTTGCCCCTAGGTCATCCATGCAATTGGAGAGTGGATTTGAATTCAGGTTTTTATGATCTGTGATCTATGATCCTGGTCGAGAGCTCTATGAAAATAAAAACGTGTAGAAACAACAGTCAGAAATGACCATAATGATTTATTTCCTGATCCACTTGCATGGTTTATAGGCAGGGTGATCAAGGTGTGATAGCAACTGTTCTCCTGAAGTTTCAGTTCACACGTGGTACCAGTGGGGCATCAATGAAGAACAGGATCGAGCAGATTTTAAATCGGTTGCAGAATAATGCTGGGACTATAACAATCAATGTTTTGCCTGAACAAGTTCAACGCAAGTATCATGTTTTTATACAGTTCTTTTTACGTTCTATATTGTAAGTTTTTAATTACACAGTATGTCTGTCTTTTGGATTCTAGTTGGTGAAACTGAGATTCCTAAAATGGATGTTTTATTTACTAATAAATGCTAAGTTGACTGACTTTCAACAAATGCTGATTAATTTAAATTAAATCCTATTAAATTTAGGGGTGAGAAGCAGATTTAAGGATTCAGGAAGTCTTGGGTTCAAGTTCTGCCTCTGACATACTGTCTCTCGGTGACCCAGCCAACTTGCAAAGACCATAAGTTTTAGAACAATTATCTACCCTTGGTAGAGGTGTTTATGTCACTTACCATAATAGCATTATAGCTCCAAATCCTGCCCTCCAAAAAAAAAATCATTGGTAGAATTTATGTTCCTGACTTAATAATCTGTTTACATAAATGTAATTCTGAAATACAATACCACAAATAGCAAAATTTATTCAGAAAACATACTATAAAAGCAAATTATAAGTAAATTTAATTATAATTTAATGGATGATTCTGACAGAAAATGTTACTTTTGTTTGTTTTTTTGAAGGGGAGCTTTGAAAAATAACTTTAAAAGGCTAAAGCAATATAAGTGATAGTAATGGAACAAATATTAATCTGTTTCTGATATAGTTCATTAAATGCCAAAGAATTTAGATGGGAATCTGCCCTTTATACAGATCATGCATCAGGGAACAAATAAACACCCCCAAATGATATCAATATTATTTTATTAATAACATTCTGTTAATTATTTTAGTCTAATGGACAAGACAATTGGTGCTTGAGTTCAAATCATGGAAAATATAGAATGGAAGTTATAAAATGTAGCAAGATTTTTGCGGGAATACACACACAAAAAAAAAATCCCAACTAGCAGCTCCATCAGCAGTGAGCACTATTCAGTGCAAGCCCTGGAACAGGACCTCAACTTGCCATTGGCCCCCAAATTCTTGATTCTTGGGGACATAGAGACAACATCTATAACAACTAGGAAAGCCCAGGCAGCAAGAGAAATAACAACATAGAACATAGCTTCCCTTCAGGGAAGAGTTTTTTCCCCTCCCTCAGGGATTAGGTAGAAAAGTTTTGACAGATTTTTTTCCGCTTCCCATGAGAGTGCAACAATATCTTGGGATCCATGACCCTGAGTTGGGAATTCGTCATTGTTTTAAGGGAAATTTTCCTAATTCTTAATAGAGGACAGTAGGGAGTTATTAAGCTCATGAATTTACTCAGGCAGATTCAATCCTATACTGACTTTATTTACAGGGGGATAGACACATCCTACAAGTCTTAAGTTTTGCTTTTATGTTTAGCTTTATATTTTCCAGGAACTAGTCTCAGGTACTTCCTATTCTATCCACTTCTAAGATAAGTGTATAAGAAATATCATTGTTTTACCCCACCTCTGGGTTTCATCTGTTCCCTCATCTGTAAAAGGAAGAGGTGGGGCTAGATAGCTTTTGAGGTCCTTTCTAACTCCAGTGATCCATGGTCAACCCCTGTTTGGGATGAAGAATGGCATGATATACAATGCTTCTCTTTCTTAGCTAGAGCTTATATTCTGTTAACTCACAACAACAAATTTTTTAGTTTATCCAAATCCAGCTACCCAGTATGAATCAGGAAAGCAGCCTAGTACAACTCATCCTCCTAGGGATCATTGCATATGGTGGACATAGACCTCGTATTGAGTAAGCATAGGGGCACTAAGCTCAGGCTAGGGACTTCTCAGAGATTCATGAATCATTACTGCCACAAGTGATTTGAATTAACAGATGCTACCTTGTGGGCACTTCTTGCCCTAGTAAACCTGCTACAGGGGCAAGTAACAAAGGAAGGCAGGTCAGGTTGACATCGGGCAGTGTCCTGTGTGTGACTATGAACATCAGTGGATCTCTCAGCTTACCTCAGAGTTCAGAATGCTAAAGCCTATGCTGACTAAGCTGACAGGAGTTACCATTTCAGAGTTAGTGAGATTGGACTGTGGGACTGATGAGTTACACCTGATCCTGTGTATCTTTCAATAAACACCTCTAGACTTACAACTGTAAGCTTTTCTCATATTACTTTCAGCTCCTCACAGCTCATATCCAACACTGATCATCTGGACCAATAGCCTTGTATGTTAAGCTTGCCCAAATCATATTCAAAAAAGGAGGAAGGCAAGAGTTGAGGGAAGCACACATATCTACCCAGGAGTGGAGAAAAGCTAATTCCTGGAAAACAGGAACTGAAGCAGAAAAGCAAAATATCATAGAGCATATGTTACTATTTTATTGTATTTTATTTTATAGTTATTGTAAGATTTGGGCCTTTCAAGCTGATTCACAGGCCAATAATATAATTACTATCTATGACACCTATCCTTACCAGCCAGTGCCTTGTAAATAGAGAGAAAATCCTTAGACTTGTAAATGCATTTCATTTTGGTGTGGAATTCAGCACGTACAAATCAGTTACTTTCCTGAGCTTCCCAAGGTAAGCCCAAGGGTGTCATCTTTACTGAGATGAAGCTTTGGGTACTTCTAAATTGTTTAGTCAGACAGGTAACAGATCTCTCACTAGGGGTCTCTAAGAGGCCCTGAACTGGCCGAAGAAATCTCTTTCTCCTAAGCCCCAAGTGAATCTAAAATTCAAAGGGAATTGAAAATCAATCCACCTATTAGGAACTAGATATGTTTTAGGAAGAAAAATGCCTGCCAACTTGATTTATTTAATCAACTACGTTCTACATATTATTTCCAAACTTGTGAGTCAGTCTATTTGTCACACCCTAACGATAATCATTGGCATGACCCTGCAGATTCTGGTTGAAAAAAAAAAAAGTAAGCAGGACTCTGAAAGAAGTGTCAAAGCCTTGTTTATTTGTTTAACTTCTTTTTTCTTTTTATATCAGCTATTCCTCCTGAGACTGTACAAGATATTTTAATCAGAGGTAAGTCTAAAACAAAAAGCTATTTGCTTGAAGAGATTTAACCAAATATAAAGAATGGAATTTGTATAATTAACAATAAATAGAAAGGGTTTGTCCAATGTACTTTGCAAAGGTCTTCCCACCTGCATTTTGAACTAACTCTCTGACTTTCTATATGGGTGGGCATAAATGATATTTTGATATTTGCTGACACTTTTTTCTATGGTTTCTCTTACTACCCATAATACCTTTTTTTGGTAACTTGTAGCTAATCACAACATATATGATGCTTCAATACTTTAATGACCTGAGGCTTCATCACCATGGGTATACCCTCTCTCCATGTAACTCCTAACCAATTTCCACATTTTAGTAATTAGTCTTCAAGAGATTCTATGGCCCCAACATCATTATATGAAGACCAAGCCTTTAGTGATAAGCCTACTTAGCTATGCTGGTACTCAGTCAACAGACAGCATACCACCAAGCCCATACTAAAAAGAAATCTTTCCAGCTTTAGGCTGGTAAAGTTAGACAGAAGATTACATTCTTCTGGCATAATCTTCAAGACCCAGAGTCACTTTTACAACATAAATGGGGATTTAATACATCAATATTTTGATACTTCAATAAAGATTTTGGGGCAACTAGGTGGTGCAATAGATGGAGCATTGGACTTGAAGTCAGGATGACTTGAGTTCAAATCCTGCCTAAAACATTTTGTAGCCCTCTGATCCTGAGCAAGTAACTTCACCTCTGTCTACTTCAGTTTCCTCATCTATCAAATGAGAATAATAATAGCTCTTACTTTCCAGGGTTGTTGAGGACAAAATGAAATGTTTATAAAGTGATTTGTGAACCTTAAACCTCTCTACAAATGCTAGTGATGACAATGATAATGTTAATGATGATGATGATGATGATGATGATCTTTATTATCTTAGTGTGGTCACTCCCTCTGATGATGCTGATTGCAACCAATTAGTATGTTCTCATCCTATGAGATGCTTTTCTATGTCCTCCCCTAACACCTCTATGGGGAGAGGACAACCAATGTGCTTGGACCTCCCTCCAGATCCTTTGACATTATGAGGGTACCAATGGAATACATGAGCTATCTATAGTTTATCTTTCACTCTTGCCATAGGACTGGCCTACCTCCAGAGAAAGCTAGGTGATGCAGTAGATATGGCACTGGGCCTAGAATCAAGAAGATCTCGGTTCAAATTCAGGCTTAGACACCTATGCTTTTATTTCTAGTGCGTTATAACTCACACTCATCACTGATAGCTGTGTGATCCTGGGCAAGTCATTTAATCTCTGTCTCCCTCAGTTTCTTCAATTGTAAAATAAGGATAATAGCACCTATCTCCCACAGTTGTTATAAGGATAAAATGAGATAACATCTGTACAGCACTTTGCATAGTGCCTGGCACATAGTAGGTTATTAATAATAATGCTTGTTTCCTTCTTTCTGCTCACTCATATATCTTAAAGGACATCTTCAACACTACTTTTATTACACAAGTCTTAATTCATAATGGGCTCCAGGCTACTTATACCTGCCTTACAATTTTCCATTGTGTTATGGATGAACTCCAACTTTAAGTCTTTGGAGCCTGGAATTCCATACTTTGCAACCATGTAGTATCACTAGAAGAACAGTAGTGTTTTGTTTTGTTTAAAATGAGCCTTCATTTCAGCGAGGAATTTGGGGCCAGTGAAAGCACTATGCAATTTCCCCAAAAGTAACAAAGCCTGCTCTGCTCTTTTTATATAATGCTGGTGTTAGTTCATTCTCCAACTACAGTTTCTGTCAATAATGTATACACAGATGGCGAAGCATAGCATAGTCTAGACAATAAGCATTCTCCATCCATTTGGTTTTTCCCTTGTTGGATTTGTTGCTGTTTAGTCATTTCAGTCATGTCTGACTCCTCATGACCCCATTTGGGGTTTTCTTTGCAAATATACTGGAGTGGTTTGCCATTTTCTTCTCTAGCTCATTTTACAGGTGAGGAACTGAGGCAAACAGGGTTAAGTGGCTTACCCAGGGTCATGCAGGTATCTGAAGCCAGATTTGAATTCAGGAAAATGAGTCTTCATGACTTCAGGCCCGGCACTCTTTCTACTGCCCCACTTAGCTGTCCCATTGTGGATAGTTAGAATGAAATCTAAATTAAATTTATGTTAATCCCCAATCTTACTTATTGTCACCTATAATTCAGAGGTTCCCACTGGGAGGCTAGGATAGCTAAATGTTTGACAAGCTCTTAGATATTTCTTTACTTCTGGAGTCACAAGGAGAAGGAACAGATAGAGAGATATAAAGTCCCATAAAGTATCTGTGAAACAGAAATGAATATTACTCTTCCCAGAACATTCCCTGAAGCTAATGACTCCTTTTCCTATCAGAATGTGGGTCCAGTCCTGAACTGATGACATTGTCCTTTGAAAGAATCATAGCAGGAACACAAGCCAGAGCGGGAGATTGGCCTTGGCAAGCAAGCCTTCAGCTAAACAATGTTCACCACTGTGGAGCTATCCTAATTAGCAACACATGGCTCCTGACTGCTGCTCACTGCTTCAGAAGGTAAGTTTATAGCCAATAAGGTGGAAATAAGGCAGCCATGACAATGAACATGTGATTGAGGGTCCCCTATCAGACTGAACATATAGGAACTCAAAATACTGAATGAGAACAGCCTCTTATTCCTCATGCTAGTTTTTCATAGGATTTGAAAGCCAGGAATACACTTGCTGCCAGAAGCTGCTGATCTCTACCAACCTAATGCCTGCCATTGCTTCTGGGAGATTCTAGATTGAGTTGGTTCAGGGCTGTTTCTTGTGGGAAATGAGTTGTGCTATCTCATGACTATGAATACAAGGAAGAGACTATGTTACTGACCACAAAAGTAAAATTAACCTAACATACAATTAAAGATAACAAAGCTCTCTTTTATTGCTGTTCAATTCTAAGACTCACACATAATAGACTTGGGTAATCTAGACCTAGCTAGGTGACCTAGATTTTAAAAGGCAAGTTTTCCACAGAGATAACAATGAGAGAAAGACATAAAGACAGACAGATTGAAAGAGACAGGCAGACAGACATATGGTGGTGGGGCTAGGAATAGTACAAATTTTATGCAATTACAAAAATATAGGTAGATCTAAAGATATTCTGGATTCCACTATATGTCTAGATCAGGCCTGCACAACCTGCAGCCCGCAGATGACTTGCAGCATGCCAAAGGATTTCAGGTGGCCTGTGAAAAATGTAGAGGATGTTTTCCTTCACATTTTTTGTGGGCTGCCTAAAATCCTTGGGCAGCTTGCCGGCGGGTTGTGCAGGCCTGGTCTAGATTATACAGTGCAACAGTGTTCCCAATTCATTGATTTGATATTGAATTTATACTAACCAGATATACCTAAATGTATGCTTCTGATTTGTGTCAGTGCCCTCCAGTGCTAAGTCCAAAATACAAGAAATAAATAGGCAAGATCCCGTCAACCTAGTATTCCACTAGAAAGGAGCAAAAGCAGAAATTACTCCTGCTAATTTCATTTATCCCTGTGAATCTAGAATTCAAAGCTGAAAATGCCCTATTAGTGCAGGCTTTTAGCACTTTCACGTTTTCCATCAATGGTAAGGGAACTTCAATTTAAGATGCTCCTATTTGATTAAGATGCCTGAGTTTTTTAAACTCAGATTTTTAAACTCAATTTTTAATTGTAATCTCCATAGAAACAACCACATTAAATAAGCATGCTGTGTCATCAAGTACCAAATCACATAGGATTCTATTTTTGAAATTTTGGAATCTTCTCTGAATCCTGCCTTCTATTCACCTCCCCACCCCTGGAGCTAGTAGAACATCTCCTTATAAACTTTGTTGTTGGTCAATCATTCAGTCATGGCTGACTCTTCGTGACCCCATGAACCATAACACACTAGGCCCTTCTATCCTCTGCTATCTCTCAAAGTCTGTCCAAATTCATGCTTGTTGTTTCTATGACGCTATCTATCCATCTCATTCTCACCTATTCCCCTTGCGGGGAATGCCTTTAATTTTTCCAACATCAGGGTCTTTTCCAATGAGTCCCATCTCATTTTTTAAGCTTCAGCTTCAGAATTTGACCTTCCTATGAACAGCCTGAATTAATTTCTTCAAGTATTTACTGATTTGATCTCCTTGATGTCCAAGGGACTCTCAAAAGTCTTCTCTAGCACCACAATTTAAAAGCATCAATTCTTCAGTGCTCAGCTTTTCTTATAGTCCAACTCTCACAACCATACATTGCTACTGGAAAAACCATAGCTTTGACTATATAGATCTTTGTTGGCAAAGTGATGTCTCTGCTTTTTAGTATGCTGTCCAGAATTGCCATATCTTCCTTTCCAAGTAGGAAATGTCTTTTAATTTCATGGCTGCAGTCACCATCTACAGTGATCTTTGAGCCCAAGAATATAAAATCTGACACTGATTGCATTTCTGCTCCCTCTGTTTGCCAGGAAGTGATGAGACTAGTTGCCAAGACCTTAGTTTAGTTTAGTTTTGTTTTGTTTTGTTTTATGTTAAGCTTGAAGCCAGCTTTTACACTCTCTTCTTTCACTCTCATTAAAACACTTCTTAATTCCTCTTCACTTTCTGCCATCAGAGTGGTATCATCTGCATATCTAAGATTATTGGCATTTCTCCTGGCAACTTTAATTCTGGCTTTTGATTCATCTAGCCTGGCATCTCAGAAGATGTACTCTGCATACAAGTTAAATAAATAAGGTGACAATATACAGCTTTGTTGTATTTCTTTTCCAATTTTAAACCAATCAGTTGTTCCATGTTGCTTCTTGGCCTATACACAGATTCCTCAGAAGACAAGCAAAATAATCTAGTACTCCCATCTCTTTAAGGACTTGCCATATTTTGTTATTATCCACACAGTGAAAAGCTTTAGTGCAGCCAATGAAACAGAAGTAGATTTTTTTTCTGGAATTCCCTTGCTTTCCCCATAATCCAGTGGATGATGGCAATTTGGTCTCTAGTTCCTCTGACTCTTTGAAAACCAGCCTGCTCTTCTGGTAATTCTTGGTTCATATAATGTTGAAGCCCAGCTTGCAGAATTTTAACATAAGCTTACTGGTATGTGAAATGAGCACAATTTTTCGGTAATCTGAACATTTCTTGGTATTGCCCTTCTTTAGGATTGGGACATAAACTGATCTTTTCCAATCCAGTGGCCACTGTCGAGTTTTGCTGGCATAATGAGTGAAGCACTTTAATAGCATCATCTTTTAAGATTTTAAATAGTCCAGCTGGAAGGAATTCCATCATCTCCACTAGCCTTACTGTTAGCAACACTTTCTAAGGCCCATTGGATTTCATTCTCTAAGATACCTAGCTCTAGATCTGTAATCACAGAGTTGTGGTTTTTGGCAATGTTAAGATCTTTCTTGTATAGTTCTTTTGTGTACTCTTGCCTCCTCTTCTTAATCTCTTCTGCTGCTCCCTACCATTTTTGTCTTTTATCATGCCCATTAGAAGGGGGAGTCCCTTCACCTGGGAGTTTCCTATCCCCAGAAAAATCACAGATCCAGTTTCTATCCCTTACCAAACAATACTTAAGAGACAGCATGCCATAGTGCAAGGATTCTTTACCTGATATCCATAGATATAGATAGATTTCAAAGTATATGTGAATTTGTGTAGGGGGAAAATACATCTTTATTTCAATGCAATTGATCTCTTTCATAATTCTATAGATTTTAGTTTATGATTTAAAAAACATAATTTTGACAAGGGATCCATAGGTTTCACCCCCTTCTGAAATGTCCATGAGGTAAATTTAACTCTTGGCTTAGAAGTCAGAACAATGGATTTGGAGTCAGGAAGACCTTAGACGTGCCTTAACTGTGTGACCCTGGGTAGGTCACAACCTCTCTAAGCCTAAATTTACTCATCTGTAAAATAGAGATGATAACATCACCAACTTTAAAAGACTGTTGTGAAGCTAAAATAAGATAACATATGTAAAACCATTTGCAAATCTTAAACTCACTACATAAATGTGAGTTACTTGGCTACCTCACATTAGAGTTCACTATGATTTTAGTTAGAAATTATAACATAACTCCAAAAATTCTCAGGATCATCACTAGCTCCAAACATTTCTTCTAAAGTCATTGACTTGAGCTTTCCTTGGTAAGCAATTCTCTTTAGGAAGGAATTCCTTATAACCTATCTAGTTCTACTAAATGATTGTGAAATACATAACATGCAGTTTAAAGGTATTGGGAAATAGGTTTTAGTTACAAGAGAAAAAAAACAAGCTCAGAAATCTGAAGCACTAGTGAGAGACATGCCTACAAACTCCATATTTTATGTTTTTGATCCAAGAATATTTTAACTGCATACATGTCCATCTTTTTTCTAGAGTCCGTGACCCACGCCAATGGAGTGTTACCTTTGGATATCTCCTAAGTTCTCCAGAAAGAAGAGCAAATGTGATGAGGATTATAATACATCCTAATTATATATCAGAAACTCATGAAAATGACATTGCACTTGTAGAGCTAAATAGTGGAGTCACCTTTAACAAAAACATCCATAGAATCTGTCTCCCACAGGCCAATCAGAACATCCCTGTAGGAGCCAGTGTTTATGTAACAGGATGGGGATCACTT
Organism: Vombatus ursinus; assembly: GCF_900497805.2. Taxonomy (NCBI): domain Eukaryota; kingdom Metazoa; phylum Chordata; class Mammalia; order Diprotodontia; family Vombatidae; genus Vombatus; species Vombatus ursinus. The sequence goes on along the minus strand of NW_020954596.1, from coordinate 73,712,347 downwards.
CAACCTGGTGGTGAGTGTCTCAGGACAAACTTGCCTCAATTTCATTTACATTTAAGGCCCATAGGGATATGGAAGAAGGTATTAAAGGAAGCGGTATGGCACATTGGAAAGAGCACTAGATTTAGAGCCAAAAAAAAACTTTTTTTTTTCCAGATTCTAGCTTAGTTTTGGGCAAACCACCTTACCTCATTGGGCGTCCCTTTTCTCATATGGAAAAGCAGGGCTTTGGAGTAAGTGACCTCTAAAGTCTTTTCTATCCCTGAGTCCTCTGTCCCTATAATGATTTGAAGACCAAATTCTCAAGCCCGGAATTCTCAGAAACCTATGTCTGTCATAAATATGACAGTCTATAGTAATAAATAAGACTCACATAGTCCCATCTCATTTGATCCTTACAACAACCATATGAGGTAGGTACTAAAAGCATTAATAACCTCATTTCAAAGAGAACTAGGAAACTATGGCTGTGAGGGGTTAAGTAACTTAGTCATGGTCACACGGCCAATAAATTTCAGAGGTAGAATTCAAACTCAAGTGTCTCCTGACTCCAACTCCAACACTCATTCCATTATACTATGCAACCAGCCCTTGTTTCTTTAGCCCTGGGTTCTACTTGGAGGACAAAGTAATGGCCCTAGAAGCTATCAACAGTTCTGAGGTATAAGCAAAAGAGAAAGACTAAAGAAAAAAAAAAGAAAGGGAGACAAGAGTAAAGGTTAAGATATCTCACAGTTTTGTGGATCTAAAGCTAAAAGGGACCTTAGAGATCATCCAGTCCAACATTCTCATTTTATAGATAAAGAAACTGAGGCCCAGAGAAGTTATATAACTAATTTAATACCACATAGGATTCTTTCCACCACATCAACCTCCTCATATTATGGCAGCTAGGAGGTATGGGAGCCGTGGGCCTGGAGTCAAGAAGACCTAAGTTTAAATTCAGTCTCAGGTACTTCCTAGCCATATGAGCTCTATTTGCCTCAGTTTCTTCATCTGTAAAATTGAGATAACAGCACCTACCTCATAGGGTTATTGTGAGGATCAAATGAGATAATAATTGTAAAGCACTTAGCATATTATTATTATTTTAAAATCCTCTACAGAATAATATTACATATCAGTTATTCTCTAAGTGTTCCATATACGTACATTCTGCCTTAGAGGCAGAAAGCAATTCTTTTGCTAATTTTTGTGTTTCCTAAAACTGATTATAGAACTAAGCAAATAGCACCCCTAACATGCCTATTGAACTAATTAATTAATGAAATAAGTGAGGCTAAGGCAAAGAGTCAAAGAAGAGAGAAAGCTAAAATAAAGGTAGATATTAGGAGCTAAGAATCACCTAGTTTAAACGTAAATAGGAAACTTCCCTTGAAAATCTCCCATGTTGGAGAACCTACTACTTCTGAAGGCAGTCTCTGATACTTGATACCTCAAAACAGCTGTAGTTGTCAGGAAATGTTTCATTACATGAGTGGAAATCTGCCCCACTGCCACTTCCGTTTTTCCAAGCTCTGTCCTCTGCACACACATGCACACATGTATGTATGTGTGCACATATGTATTATGTATGCATTGTGTCTATGTGCATTGTGTAGTATAGCATCCACCTAAGTAGACATTGATAATCTATTTTAAAAAAGCAAATTCACTGCCTTTTCCAAAAGACATTGGATTGTAAAGCTCTGGCAAAACCACAAAATTCTCAATGGGGACAGAGTTCTTTTGTCTTTGTTTTTCTATCCTTATTGCCTCGAACAGTGCCTTGAACATTTTAAGTGATATAAATGTTTGTCAAAATGAATCAAATTGAATCTCGATAAAGGGGTTGTTGTTGTTTTTCAGTCTTTTAGTCATGTTCGACTCTTTGTGACCCCATTTGGAGTTTTCTTGGCAAAGATACTGGCACGGTTTGCCATTTCCTGCTCTAGTTCATTTTACAGATGATGAACTGAGGTAAACAGAGTTAAGTGACTTGCCCAGGGTCACACAGTTAATAAGTGTCTGAGGCTGGATTTGAACTCAGGAAGATGAGTCTATCCACTGTGCCACTTAGCTGCAAAGGGAATACTACTATAAAATGTCTCAGAGAGTTCTTTGGTGGGAAAAAAAAAGCATCTTCAATCAGACCCACATACATCCTTAGTCTTTTTAGAAGTATTAAAAGTCATTGTTTTATATGCATTCTGTATAAATGAATTGAATACAAGAATCTTGACACATCTGAAATGTCCTCCCTAACAAATATTTTATAAATACTGTGTATGTATTATATATATTTTTAGAAATAATATCACATATTCAAGTTCCACTGAATGTTTGTTGTTGTGGTGGTGGTGGTGGTGGTGGTAGTAGTAATAGTAGTAGTAGTAGTAGATCTCCTGAAACCAATATCTTCTATCCTATGCTGTTGCAGTTGAGAGACTGTGGGAGCATCTTTTTCAATGCCTTCCCTGTGATACTACGCAGAAAAGGATTCTCAATAGAGACTGGGAAAATGGCATTATTCTTTAAATCATATTTGTGATTGTAGGGAATCCAATTTGTAAATTCCAAGTTCTCACTATTTTTCTCTTCCTCTCCATTGTAATCTACAGGTAGAGGTGTAAATGTTCTTCGGCAAGGTGCAGTCCAAATCATAAGCAATGATGACTGTAATGCACCAGAGGAATATAATGGACTTGTCACCCCTGGCATGATATGTGCTGGAAGACCTGGAGGTGGCACTGATGCTTGTCAGGTAGGTCCTGAGTTGCAAAATTGTGCATGTGTGGCACAGTATTAATGGTACAAATAAATTGCCCTGAAGTTATTCCTGCCCTCTCAGAATTTATAAGAGAGAGAGAGAGAGCTGTTTTTACAAGTTTCTTCTACTACTCAGTAGTTAGGTCATAGAAAAAATAAGAAGTTGAGATAGTATCAGAGTAATTGTGAAATAGGTAAGGCTGGTATTAATTATCTTGTCCTTGATCTTTTAAAAATGGATGAATTTTAGAGTAATTAATAATAGTTTAATTTTAAAATGGATGTGTATCTTACTAAGTATAATTATTTGAATGACACAGACTTCCACAAAAGTCAGAGTGATAAGATATGCAAACTCTCTCCCAATCTCCAGATGTATATGTCCAACTATCTATTAGATATTTCAAACTAGACATCCAATACATAGGTATTCCAGATGCCATATGTCCAAAGAGAGCTTATTATCTTTTCCCCAAAACCCATGTCTCCTCTCAACTTTCCTATTTCAGATGCCCATATTGGTCACCTTGCTGTTATCTTTGATTCCTCGCTCACTTTTGGCCCATGTGCCCAATCAGTTGTCAAGTCTTGTGGTTTCTACTTCCACAACGTTTCTGTCCCCCTTTCTCTGCTCACACACTCATCACTCCAGGTCATGTCCACATCACCTCTCATTTGGACTATTTCAATAGCCTCCTAATTGGTCTCCCAGCCTCAAGTCTCTTCCCTCTGCAGTCCATCCTACACATTTTTCTCAAGTGCAAGATTGACCACATCACCCTCCTACTCAATAAACTCTAAAGAAGAAAAAAGATAGAAAGTTGCAGAGGGAATTAAACATATGGGACTATGTAACAGACATTGGGGGAACCCAGAATGTTTCTGGAGAAAGCAGCTTCTTGTGCTGCAAGGAATGATGATGTGATTACACATGAGACACCAAGGAAAAGTTCATCCAATAATGGACATTAGAGTCAGAGAAAAGTAGTTGTGGTTGGTGACTCTTTTGAGACATATTATAAACTCCATTAAACTGTGAGCTCCTTGAGAGCAGGGACTGTTTGGTTTTTATCCTTTCTTTGTTTCCCAGCACTTAGCACAGAGCCTGGTATGTAGTAGGCACTTGATAAATGCTAGTTGACTGACTAAGACAGCTATTTGTCAACCTGTCATAAACAACAGACTGATTAGTTGTCATCCTAGGATATGTAACTGGAATGTTTTCAAGCTTTTCTGAGAACTATCAAAACTGATGAACGCTAACGTTTTCTTGGGAGTCACAGAACGCATTTCTAAGGTTTATGAAATCTAGGGTTGGGGAATGGAAGACTTTGAGGGTTTAAGTGGTGATTTGATCATTATTGTCAGTTGAAGGTAGAAGATTCAGCACAGGGAGGAAGGCATTCTCATGCCTGAGAATGAGATTCAAATTTCTGGACCATTACTTAAATTATAAGAATGATGGGCTCTTGGCAAAGGATGTTGTGCATCTAACAAAGATTGGTAGATACATTTTCTTGGAGTATAATAAATCTAATCAAGAGGATTTTAAACTGAAAATGGAAGATAAGGGAGAAAATTGACCACATATATCTGACAAGCTTGGTACCACAGAGGGAAGCAGGGACAATATTGTAAAAAGAATAGTAAAAGGAAAGACCAATAAATTACAATAAATTTTATCTAGGGAAAGGAAAAGTTATAAAACCCAAGGCTTCAAATGTCTTAATACTATTACTAAAATTATAATGATAATGAGAAGGAAGAGGAGGAGGAGGAAGAGGAAAAGAAGGAGGAAGAGGAAGATTAGGAGGAAGAAAAGAAAGAGGAGTAGAAGAGGAGAAGGAGGAGGAGGACAAGGACAAGGAGGAAGAGGAAGAAGCAGGAGGAGGCAGAGAAGAGGGAAGAAGAGATGGAAAAGGAGAAGGAGAAGGAGGAGAAGAAGAAAAAGAAAATATCCATAAAGATATTTAAGGTTTGCAAAGGACTTTAAATATGTTAATCCTGACAATAAGTACTATTATCTCTATTTTACAGATAGGAAACTGAAGCTGAGAGAAGTTAAGCAATTTGCCCAGGGTTACATAGCTGGGAAATGTCTGAGACAGCATTCCAACTCAGGTCTTCCTATCTCCAACTCCAGCACTTTACCCTCTGAGCCACCTAGCTGCATCTAGCAGTTATTTGTAAAGAATCTGTAATAAACCAGGTTAGCTAAAGGTCCTAAGGCAGAGTAGCATGTTTGATGTGAAATGTGTCCCTGAGACATCATGGGATAGGATTCATGAGTGGAAACTGGCACTAGAAAAATTGACATTATTCAAAAAGGAATACAATAAAAGGAGCAGCAAGGACAGTTAAACCAACCTTTTTTGGCCTCTGTTAGAAATCCTCAATAGACACTGCACAGGCACAATGAGCTGGGCCTAGAACTGAACAAGAAGGAAGGAAACAAGCATTTAGCAAAGGCTACTATGTTCCAGGCACTGTGCTAAAGACTTCATAAATATCTCATTTGATCCTTAAAACAACGTTGTTGTTATCCTCATTTTATAGTTGAAGAAGTTGAGACAGACAGAGGTTAAGTGACTTGCCCATGTCACACAGCTAGTAAGTGTCTGAGGGGAGATTTGAACTCAGATCTCTGACTCCAAGTCTCATATGTTATCCACTGAGCCACTAGCTGCCTCTAGACAGAATAGGGGGAGAAAAGCAGGCTGAATTACCTTAAGCACAACAAAGTTCTTTTAATAACCACAATGTTTTCCATAAAACAAAGGTTTACCTTTACTTTTTTCAAAATAGCATTCCTTCAGGGTAGAGGCAACATAGAATCATGGACAGAGAACCAGTTTTGAAGTAAAAAAACCAGGGTTCATCTCTCACCGCTGACATAGGCTGACTGTATAAACCTGGCCAACTTCTCTGTACTTTAGGAAACTATAAGACTAAATTGCAGGACAGTTGCAGATCTACAATGGTAGAGTTTTCTCACTAAGAGTTCTCCACACTGGTGAAATGACAAGTCTAGACCAAAAAAACAATTCTTCTAGTAATGATTATATGGCTACAAGTCCTGGAATATTACTGTCACCAAAGAATTAAAACTGAGAATGACCCAAAGGACAGTATAGAGACCCTTGGTGGGTATAAGCAGGCTAAAAACACATTAACAACCAAGAATTATGCATGGGAGGTGATATAAAAAATGTCACCAGACATGTATGACTGAAAAAGGAGATGGCCTAGGCATGTGGTAAGAGCAAAGGATAGCCTGCACTGGTACCTCTGTAATGGCAAGAAAACGTGAGGAAGGGCCCAAGCACATTGAATGGACCTCCTGTGGAGTATTTACAGGAGAACATAAACAGAGTAATAGGAGTTGGGTAGATAGGAATAGAGTGCAATTTGCACCATCAGAAGATAAACCTGCATCAATGAAATCACAGAGTTCTAGGGTACTGGAAGGTCTACCAGAACTTGTACTTCACTGCTACAGCATTCAAGAACCGTGGATCATCCCCATACCCTGAAAAGGCAGTAACGACATACTTTTATTAGACATACTACCTTTAATACTAAAAAATGACCAAACTAAATTTAGAATTATTTGAACATTTTTGATTATTATTAGACTCATAGCTTCTTAAGTTTTTGAGTCAGTAAGGACCTCTGCCCTACCCCCCCCCAAAAAAAGAAGATGGTGGGTTTGTTTTCTCAATTATAGTTTCACTTAAATTGCTGGTAAAATTCTAGAACTTATTAGTAAGGAGAATACTTAGAAAATGAAGCATTGATGACTAAAAACCAGCAAGGCTTCATCATGAACAAGTCATGCCAGACTAACCTCCCTTCCATTTCTGGCAGGGCACTTAGGCTGGGAGGTCAGAGGAACACCGTAGACATAATACACTTAGATTTCAGCAAAGCACTGAACAAAGTTTCTTAGGCTATGCTTTTGGATAAGAAAGAGATATGTACTAGTTAATAATAATTAGAATTAGAATTAGTGAAATGATCAAACCCAAATAGTCATTAGATCAAATAGACCCAAACAGATCAAACCCAAGTAGTCATTAATGGATTGTGTCAATTTGTTCTGGGTTTTGTTGTTTGTTTGTTGGGGGGGGGAGCAGGTTAAGAGTATAACCTGGTTTAATTCATATCAAATGTAGTCTAAAAAATAGGACAAGTACCTCTGTAGAAAATATATAGATACAGAATCAAGCAGGCCAGGGACAGGGACTGCTATTTTAACTAGGTGATATCCAGGAATAGGGACGAGAACAGTTTGAGCCCTTCCCCATCCCCACTCCCCTATAAGGAACTCCTATTCCTTCCTTCCTTATAAGCAGCCCTGGTCTCTGTGACTGGTCTCAGTGACCACGTGAGCCTCCATCCTTGATACTAAAGAGCCCTAAAACAGAGACAGAGACTACCCTCAAGTCCCAGGACCAAATGAAGAACAATAAACCATTGAACATAAAACCACCACTGGCAAACACAAGTGACTGAAAGAAGGGTGTAAAGCAGTGGTAGGATTTTCCACTTCCTGTCTCCTGTAAGAAAGAAGAAATTGTATAATAGCTAGAGGGTGGGGAAAAGAAGATCTGTCCCAACTACAACAAAATTATATATATACAGGATCTGTGTTACATGTGCGTGACCCGGCTGTACGTCTACAGATCCATCTTTGTGTGTCTGCTCATAACCAATAATCCACTGGGTCCTTCCCAGTAGGAGGGGAGGAGTAACAGAAATGGCCAGGCCAGAGCCAGGATATCTCTCTCTAGTCACAGTTCGAGTCTGAGCTTGGCCAGGTGGGACAGGGGAATGAAAGAGAAGAGATTAGATGGCTCTGGCTTCAGAAGCCTTTGTATACAGGGGAATATGTTCAGGCGTCTGTGTATAAATTTATTCTGTCTGTCTAGGTGGGTGGGTGATGGATAAGTGGCACAGGGAGGGTTACCACCTGGTTGGGGCCAACTCTCCTCACAGTATATTGCAGAAGCACTGTAAGGGTGTCCATGCAGATGAGACATTTGTATTGATCCCTATGGGACCAGCTGTAGCTCCACCTTGCATGGGAGGCTTTAGAGACTCAAATGTGGAGTCTTTTGTGATCTTTTCAATGTTGCTGCCCTAGCACATCTTCTGCACTGCCAGTGGCCCATACAGTAAGCTGGTGTTATCCAAATATTGTGTTTGTACCTCTGTTCAGGACATGACCCTCTCACCCCGACTATTCCTTTCTTTGTCTTCTTATATGAGATATCTGCTTTTGGGTACTGGGGATTCCCATAGATAAGAATTGTAAGGCCCTTAAAGTTATATAAATGCTAGTTATTATTATTATCAGAACAGGAGTCATTAACCTGAGATCCATGGACAGATTTCAGGGGATCTTTGAACTTAGATTGGGGGGATATATATATATATATATAATATATATATATACACATATATACACACATATATATATATACTTTATTTTGGTATAATGGGTATTCTTCATAATCCTCTATTTTATTTTATGCATTTATTCATTTATTTTATGCATATTTTATGCATTCTGAGAAGGGGTCCAGAGGCTTCACCAGTCTACCAAGGGAGTCTGTCCATGACAAGAAAGAAAAAAAGAAAGAAAGAAAGAAAGAACTTTTTATAATTATGATTAGGGAAAATTATTAATCAAGCAAGAAATAAAAGTGATACAAGATAAAGCATAATTTATATTATATAAAATGAAAAGGCTATTATACAAACAAAATTAATGTATCCAGAGAAATTGCAAGTCATAATACTAAGTAATACATAAAATACTTTAAAATTTGCAATGCATTTAATATATATTTTCTCTTTTGATAACATTATGTACTCTGTGGTAAACCAACAACTCTGTATGTATCCTTGCTCCCATGCCCTTTTGTTTTTTTCCAATTGATTGCCCTATCCCACCTGTCCACTCTAATCTTCTGTCTCTTCATACCTACTGGCTGCTTCCCTACTATCTGTAAACAAGCCCAAGTATCCTCCATCCTTTTAAAAAAAAAAAGCCTCGCTAGCTATTGCTTTAGTTAGCTATTATTCTATATCTCTACTCCCTATCTCAGTTAAACCCCTTGAAAAAGGCATTTATACTTGGTGCCTCTACTTCTTCTCACTCTTTTAAATAATTTGCATCTGGTTTCTGATCTCATCATTCAGCTGAGATTATCAGGTAGCTGGAATTATATGAAAGAACTTCACTATACTTCATAAATCACAGGCAGCAAATTTGCACACCACAAATACAAATATCAAAATAGTCTTGAGAATTCAACAAACAAATTGTACTACAACTTACACATCATTAAAGATTGAAGTATTGCCCACAACTACTTGGACACATTGAAAAAAATTTAAGAATATTTTTAATGTATATTGCTATACCAACTACTCAGTCATCAAACTATAAAAAAAGCTTTTAAAATAGAGAGACTTAGCAAAAGAGATTATACCATGTTGGAACCAGTCAGGGTATGTGTCATCCCTGTTGTCCTGTCTGCTATAGTAAAGCTTTTAAAACAGAGAGACTTAGTAGAAGAGATTATACCACGTTGGGATAGGTCAAGAGGTGTGTCATTCCTGTTGTCCTGTCTGCCATTGGAGTGATCCCAAAGATGTTTTCTGTGAATCTACAGCTGATGGACTTAAATGCCAGTACTCATATTCAGTAACAAAAAGCTGACATTTATTCACCTGCACAATAGTCTTCACAATATTAAATTAAAAGGAGTAATAGAATAGTAATATCTTCATACTATTTTTCTCTGAATTACATTTTAAAAAGATAGGAATAAGATGATGATGATGATGATGATGATGATGATGATGATGAAGCAATAAGCATTTACTAAGTTACTTAGTATATGTGAGGTATTATGGTCAAAATTGGAGAAACAAAGAGAAAGCAAAAACACTTCCTAATCTTGAAGAGCTTTGATCCTAATGAAGGAAACATGAACCCAAAGAGGATTGACAGAAGGTACATATAGAATAAATACAAGGCAACCTGGGTGGGATGGGGTGGGGAAGGTTACTTCTTGGTAACCCCAGGCTTCTGGCAGAAGATAGTGTATGAGCTGGGTCTTGAAAGAAGCCAGTGATCCTATGATGATAAAAATAAATGAAATAATAAAATAAAACAAGAGAATTATATTATATAACCTCTAAAGTCCTATCTAACTATGAGACTTGTAGTAGAGAAATCAACATTTCTAGACTCTTCATTACATGGTAAGTGTCAACAATGACAACATAAGACTATCTAAATCATACTACAACATAAAATCCTATACCTGCTCTATGATTCATTTTTCTAATGATAGCCCATCCTCTGCTAGTACTGAAACAAATAACATAAACACATGCAGAGTTCCTTGCGATTTAGAGTAAAATCATAATACTTAATCACAAATGTTGGTTTTCTTTCAGGGAGATTCTGGTGGACCATTAGCGATGGCTGACTCAAGGCAGATCTGGTCAGTTTGGGGAATAGTGAGCTGGGGATATGAATGTGGCCTGCCAGATAAACCTGGAGTCTATACTTATGTGCCCTTCTATCGTGACTGGATAACTCAACAAACTGGAATCTAGTACAATAAGCTGGTCTCTACTGTAAATGTTGCATGCAAGGTGTACCTGTCTGAAACGCCAAGCCTTTTTCCCATTCAGTTTTGGTCACTACTTAACATGGTGCTTTCATGAATTCCTCAACAATTTTTACAAAATAGCTCTTCATTAAGACACTCCTTATAATAATTCCTTTCTTCTTAGAGGACAGATTATTTTTAACCTAGAAGATCTTTCTAATGCTGTTTTGCAGAACTTGAAATTCTTTTGCCTGCTTTTTAAACTGATTGGACTGCATTGTCATTGAAGGCCCCCTTTCCATTTTCCACTTAGCCAAGGAGATTTGGCAGTTCTTTCTTTCTCTAAAGGATAAGCCCTGCAATGCTGCGAAAAGTATACTAGAGGAACTTAATTTAAATCCAAGCTCTGCCACCTGCTACCTGTGTGGCCTTGAGCAAGTCACAACCACTTGGAGCTTTGGCATTTGTAACATGAGGAGATTGTACTAAAGGTCCTTTCAGTTCTAAATCTCAGGCTCTGTAACTACAACTTTACAGTTTTCCGTTGCCCAAATCTAAAGCCTTTCTTTATTCAATATTCGTTATTCAAATGTCTGACCTTTACACTATTCCTTTCTTTCCTGTTTACAGAACATAATAGTAAATAGAAATTTGTTTCTGGAATTTACCAAATGGTACTTACAAAGTAGTAATCCGGGTAATTGAATACACTCATTTTTACAATGTTTTATACTGTAACAACCAAAGCAAGGAAAGGAGTTTTAGTGACTAGAAAAGTAATTTGATGTCTATTTTGGCATAATCAGGTACTCTTCCACTGCTATCATTGTATCTTTCATTTTTCCCATCTGTCAAGTGTAAATAAAAAATATAGGGCATTTATCTGCCTTACAAGAATTGAATGAAAGGCAGTAAAGCCCTAATTAATCCAAGTGCTTAAAAAATGGGTGCTCTGGTTAATTAGTTTACTTTTCAGCCTTTATGAGCATTGTTTAAACTTTCTTTGGGGATTTTATAGTGCCTCTGAGGAATAATTAAGGCAATTATTGTCTTTGTATAGTTCTGTGGATATAAAATGTTTAAATTATGAATATTTGAGAGTCCTGGTTAATCAAGGCTTTATTGTATATATAAAGTGCTTTGAATTCCTAAAATGAAATGTGTCTCTCTCTTCAGCTCCCGTCTGATCACCAACTACCTATTGGACATTGTGAATTAAATGTTCAATAAGCATCTCAAACTCAACACGTCCAAAACAGAAATCATTAGCTTTCCCCTCAAAATCCAACGTCTTCCAAATTTCCAGATTTCTGTCAAAGACACACACAATCCTTCGTGTCACAAAGTTTCATAACTGCAGTCATCCTCTACTCACTCTTACTGACTGTACATATCCAATCAGTTGTCAAAGTCTTGTCAATCTGACCTCCAATCTTTTTTCCATCCATTTCATTCTCTTCACTTACATGGCCACCACCTGAGGTCCTGATCATCTCTTGTGTGGACTGTTGCAATTCTCTCTTAATTGGTGTCCTTGTTTCAAATCTCTCCTTCAAATCTGTCTTCCATATATCTGCCAAAGTGATATATTCCTTAAAGCATAGATCTGGCTATGCCACTTCCCTACTCAATAAACAAAAACAGCTTCCTAAGGTCTCCCAAGGACCAAATATAAACTACATTGTCTGACTTTTAAAGCTCTTTTCAATCTGACTCCAACTTACTTTTTCAGCCCTATTAAACATTCCTGCCCTTCATTCACTCTGTAGTCCCACCAAACTGGACTTCTTGCTATTATATCTCCCATATCATACATGACATTCTATCTCCCATATCCCTCTGCTTACACAGGTTGTTCTTCAATCCTACAATGCTCTCCTTTCTCATCTCCACAACCTAGAACCCCTTGCTTCCTTCAAATCTCAGTTCATATGCCACCCCCTGAATGAACACTTTCCTGATCCCTCCCTACCCTCAGCTATTCATGGCAATCTACAAATTTACATCATATTTATTTGGTATATACTTATATTAATCAATCAGTACACATTTATTAAGTTCCTACTACATTCCAGGAACTGTTATAAGCATTGGGGATATACAAAGAGGCAAAAGACAGTCCTTGCCCTTAAGGAGTTGTTGTGTCCCCTCAAAGAATACAATTTCTTTGAAGGCAGGGCCAGTTTTATTTTTGTCCTTGTATTTCCAGAACCTAGCATAATGCCTGGCATATAGTAGGAGCATGAAAAATATTTGTTGATTGATTGATCAAATCATTCTCCACCACTGTAGTACAGTACTATTCTAATTTGTTAATATTCTAACATTTAGAATCACAGAATTTTATAGTAGATATTTATTAAATATTTATTGAATAAATGTTGAAATACAGGAATGCATTGAAGCATCAAAGTGCAGGATGTACCAAGTCTTAAGCCAGTTTTAAGCTTTAATGTATTATGATCTAACATAAAACTATTCAATTCTGTTCAATACAACAATAAACATTTAGTAAGTGCCTACAGTGCACAAAGGCACCATACTGGGCAATGGGGATTAAAAGACAAAAATGAAACCGTCCCTGACCTCACTGTGCAGATGTTTTATTCTTATATAAATCTTATATAAGCCTTTATGGGAGTAAAGGATGACATTTTGGTTCAATTTTTGTTGTCTACTCTGAGCAAGGCTAGCTATGTCTTAATTCCTGCCTTCAAGAAGATTAAAGAGAAAAGAGGTGGGTGTGTGTATGGGGGTGGGGTGGGTGTGTGGGTGTGTGAGTGTGTGGGTGTGGGTGTGTGGTATGCACACATGCACACATGCACATGCTCACCCACTTGCATGTGGCAGTGGGAGATAAAATAAGATATTTACATAACTGAATTTTCAAGTTTCAGAATCACAGTAGGTAACTCCTCAAGTGAGATCAGAAAGCACTGTTACTAAGCAAAACCACTGATTTTCATGATAATTTTCACTACTTTAAGAAGCTTTATTTTCTCATCTGTAAATCATCTTAGGTGATTTCTAAGGCTCCTTACTGCTCTAATATGTCATTTTCTCTGAGGATTTTAATATTTAGAATCATAGAACCTTGAGGTTGAAAAGAAGCACAGAAGTCACCTAGTCTAACCCCCAGCTGTAGCCTGAATCCTTTCTACAACATTTCTGGTGATCACCTCATCTGTCTTTGAAAATTATCAATGAAGGAGAACTCATTGTTTCCCATGATAACCAATTCCATGTTGGAACAGCTATAATTACTGGAAAGTTGTCTTTATATTGAGCTAAAATTTATCTTTCTAGAATTTAACCCCATTGGTCCCATATCTGCCTTCTGGATTCAAGTACAAGTCTAATTTCCCTTCCATATAAAACATTTAATTCCTTCATAGAGAGACTGTGTGAGCTATGGCTACAAAGCCTGCTCCAATATTTCAGAGCTTTAATGGATTTCAGACTTATAATGAGAATCTATATGAAACATAATTTGGGGGGGAAAAAACAAACCTCCTAGGAAGGAACTAATTAAGGGAACCCCATGAACCTCAGAGGCCAAAGCAGAACTATGAGAACTAGTGAAAAAGATAGGGGAGAGTAGAAATTAAAACCACTAAGATGGTTAAAGCTTAAACCAATCAATAGCTATGTTAAATGTCAACTTTTCTATGATCATTTTTGAGGGGGGAAAACACTTTCCTTTCTCTCATATATTCTTCCTTCCCATCCCTACCTGACCACTAGCATGGAATAGAGGACAGAAAGATGAACTTGGGGTCAAAAAAACCTGGATTCAACTCCTGCTTCTGATTTTATAAGTTTTGTGACTCTGAACAAGTAATTTAATCTCCATAATTATATGTGTTAGGACTTAACCTACTAAGTCATAGACCATTTGGGATCTTCATTGGAGAAAGGAGTTCCCTGCACTCATGAAATCAAAGATCTTTTCACAAGTTTTGTGTGTGTGTGTGTGTGTGTGTGTGTGTGTGTGTTCCTTCCTTGTATCCTCAGCACCTAGCACAGTACCTTGTCAAAAGTAGGCACTTATCGTCTGTTGAACTGAAATATCACAGATATACACTAAGGCTATAAATTTGGTGAAGTCCATTAAAAGTTTACTTACATACTAGTTTAAACAATTTGTATCACAAACAAATTTACCACTGGGCTTTAGTGCCAGTCTAGACTGTGAAACTAGAATACATCGTAGAAGCATTGAAATAAACAGGACTTCTGCCCTGTTCAATCCTTAGACTTAAGAAGGGACCAAGTTAGGGCCCCAGTTTTTTAAAGAGGTAGTTGTATTTTTATGGCAAATATTCACAGCAAACTCTTAAAGAAACATATAAACACTGACTATGTATTTCCAGCTCTACTCTTTGGCAAAACATGTGACTTGAAATCAGTTTTTTAAAGAGTATTTGCCCTGCTTAATCATGTATGGAATTTAAGATTTCTGGAAGACAGTCCAAACCAACTTTTTTAATTGGTTCTCAAATTAAAGAAATGTCATTTGACTCTGAGGACTCAACACATTCTGCAGCCTTGTAATCATCCCATTTCTATAACTGAGGCAGGCTTCCAACTTGGCACTCCCTGGTTATACACTTGTGAGGCCAACATTAAACCAGTAATTTAAAGTAAGCCACAGCATTCTTGTGTGAGTGTATGTGTGTGTGTGCGTGTGTGTGTGTGTGTGTGTGTGTATTTGTGTTGATTCTACATACAAATATAAACATTCGGTTATTCATTTACAACAGGAAATGGTTTATCTTGGGCAGTAGTGTTAGCACTTAATTTATAAGCACCTTGTCCTTTGATAAGGGAAAACCAAATGGAAAACCAAAAGGACGATTGCATAAAAGATGCATTACTTTAGAAACTGAAGGAGTTCTAGCATTTCTAGGGTGTTCGTAGGTAATACCTTAGTAGTACACTTACTGGTACTATTGCTTAGGAAGGTGTATTAACCCTTTCAAGCCTCTAGGATCTCATCTGTGTTCATAGTTCTATACAGTAAGAATTCATATTCAGAATGAAGGCTCTGCAAGATCTTAAAATATCAATGAAAAAATTATACTCTGCTTGCTACTTATTTGAATATTCAAAAAAATCCATGACATCATCTAGAGTGTCAATGTAGATAATAACCCATCCACACCTCAGCAGGTGCTTTATAGGCTGCTATGTCAGCTTGGTGATACTGGTGGCTTCCTGGTGATGAACCTCCCCCTATGTAGGTAGGTTAGCCTTTGTATGACAGTCTCTAGGTCCTAATTAAAGCCTTTCTCATTTGATAGAACCTGCCAGAGATTGTGCTTTGTTGGCAAAGCCTTTGAAATCCTATGAACACTTCTATGGAAAATAAAGCACCAGAATAGCATTTTAGTGGAGTATGCTTATTACTAAGGCAGAGATATGGAATAATACAGCCCAGAAATAACTTTAAAGGGGCTGAAACTTAAAGATCTTTTTCCCAAATAATCTTCAGTGGTTAAAAAATTCAATTGAACAAAATATCCCACTTCCCTAAAGTTGCAGTTAATCAAGGTTTTATTTATTAAGCAACTAATTCATATGATGCTGTCCCAGACACAGTAAAAAAGTAATTACATAGAACCAATGCCTATCATCCAGGAACATAAAATCTAGGAAAGCAACAATGATACAAATATATGTGTGTATACAATATAAAGACACTGTGTTAATATTAGAATGCACAAAAAAGTGTTGTGTTATTGACAAGTCGAGGTTATAGGAAAGACAGCATAATTCATATTGTTCAAATGCTAAACATACATTTGCCTAAAAGACAATTTTATAAAGAACTCACACCAGGCAAACACTCACATGGAAGTCAGAAGAAGCAATACAAGTACACTCTCAAGGTCTCTTGAAGAACTTTGGTACTCATTATGAGACATGAGAGACCCTGGCAAAGGACCACACAGCGTAGTGTGCCCACATCAAAGAAGGAACTATGCTCTATAAGCAAAGCAGAATTACAGTAGCTCAAAAGCAACATGAGATGCAAAAATTTAGGGCCATCTCTATCCTATATGTTCATACAAACTATTTGTGCCCAACCTATAGTAGAGTCTTCCAAGCTTACATTGGTTTGATCAGCCACAGCCAGACACACTGTACATTGACCCTGACATGGTGATATCATTTTTTTTCCTCTTTGAGTACAAAGGACAACAACAACTATAGAGTACCATAGTCAGAAAGACATGGGTTCAAATCCTGCTTCTGATAATTACTAGTTATGTTAACCTGGGCAAGATACAACCTCTTTGAACCTGAGTGTCCTCATGTATAAAATAGAGGAGTTAGACTTGAACTGTATTTGAAGGTCCGTTCCAGCTTTAAATCCATGATCTTACAATCATATGCATATTCATAAAACAAGGCAAGGGTAAATATATAATTGGGCTCAGTCAATCAATAAAGTGTATACTATGTGCCAGTGCTTTGTTAAGGGTAGAATAGCAGTGGGAGTTCCCTTTCTAAGCCAAAGCCAAAAGCAGTGAACATTTCTCAGAAGAATATGGGAAATTTCATCAAAGAAAAAAAATATGGAACATTTTTGAAGTGGCTGTCATCCTTGCACAAGGAACAGGCTGAATTTTTAGAGTTATTTCAATCTGAGTATATGTACCATCAAAGCCTACCTGGAGGGATTAGTTTTGTGTTACACCATTGCTCTTGGTTCAGTTTTCTTGGGGCCAGATTCTAACTTAACTACTTTTAAAATTTTTTCCTAAACTTAAATGCTGAGGTATTCGAAAATAGACAGACATTTGTGTTTCTCTTCGATAATGATAAGTAAAAGGGAATATTAGACACCTGCATTTACAATAAAAATTGACAATATATTTGAAGTATACCATGGACCCATGAAGGATCCTCAGAAATCAGTGGTCCTCAAATGTCATCCCTGGTTACTAGTCTCATTTCCACAATTAGTTCACTTATACTGTACCCCAATCACAGCAAGATTTAAAATGTATGCTCACTTTTATAGAGAATCTAAGGTTTATAAAGTATTTTCTGAGACAGGTAATGCCAGTATTATGGTTCCCATTTTACAGATGAGAATATGAAGGTCAGAGAGGTTAAATCAAGCATCTGGTTAAGTTTTTGAATCGAGGCCTCCTGACCTCAAATCCAGTGCTCTTCTCCCTATATCCCAATGCCATTTCTTTACTCTTTAAACTTACTATTATCTCAGAGAAGGTATTATATTAAGTGGAATTTCCCTAACATATTAAGCAATTCCATTTTCCCAAGACAAAGGCTACATTTGTTTTCTTACTCTAATTCTAATGAATTGAATGATTAAAGTTCCCTGCTAGGTATTTCATCATAAGATCTGGAGAAAAAAAGCCAAAATCAAATAAGTTAACACTTGTGAGTCTATGTTTATACAAACGATGAATGAATGAATGAATGAATGAATGGTAAAAGAAGCATTTATCAAGCACTTACAATGTGCCAAGTACTGTGATAAGTATCATGGATACAAACAGGAAACAGCTAGACAGCCTTTGCTCTTAAAGAACTCGCCATGCCAACTTCCAAGAAAAAGTTTTTCAAAAACTCAATTCTCTGGATGGCTCCACAATTTGACATCGCAGAGACAGAGTACCAGAATTCTTAACTGAAGCTGCAATATATGTCTTGGGTGCTCAGAGCAATACACACATATCATAAAAAAAGTGAGAAACTGTAAAGTTCAATTCCAGGAAAGTTTTACTAAGCACTTGATGGGAAATTAGAGAGCTCTAACTATCTGTTTCAATCAAAAGAAATAATGTTTACTTCCCCCAGAGCCTTAGTAAAATTGTTTGGGGAGAATAAAGGCAGTTCAATCTACAGATTGAGACTGTAACTCTGCAAAAAACCGCTGGTATCTGGTGTTTTCTATGGTATGCAATGTCAATTTCTTAACATGATAGAGGAAAAAAAAACCCTAGATATTATAAATCATCTAGTATATATTGATTTGAGAAAATAAAGCATGTTTTATTTTAGTAGTATATTTAACTAACAGTAAATATTGAGTTTGACCTTGGTATTAGATTAGTATGAATGCAAGTGTTCTTTTAATAATACAGGGCACCCCAAATATCATCAAACAATTTTACACCTTAGTAGCTAAAAACTGCACAAAGACTTTTGGGACACCCTATACCTTCGCTTCTGCCCTGCCTTGGATATATTACTTTGATTTTTCAAAGTTAGATTGTCTGATCTCAGCATCACAACAATCCTATGAGTTAAGTAGATTTATTATCATTATTCCCATTTTATAAAAGAGTAAACTGAAGGTAATAGAGATGAACTGACTGACCTTATAACACAGAGCTAGTTAGAGACATTCCTGCAACTGGTTATTGCTATCATTCAGTTGTTTCAGTCATATACAACTCTTCATGACCCCATTTGGAGTTTTGTTGGCCAAGATACTAGATTGGTTTGCCATTTCCTTTTCCAGCTCATTTTACAGATGAGGAAACTGAGGCAAACAAGGGTAAGTGACTGGCCTAGGGACACTTAGCTAGTAAGTGTCTGAGGCAAAATTTTAACTCAGAAAGATGAGTCTTCCTGACTCCAGGCCTGGCACTCTATCCACTGAGCTACCTGCAACTGGAACTATGTCTAATATCTCATTGCTCTTCTCATTAGATCATTCTATGTAGACTTTTAATGGGCCAATATGCATGGAAGAATTACAAAAAGGGTTAGAAGAACAAATAACATAAAAAATAAAAAACTGATAGGCCAATTTTCTTAAAATTACAAATGGTAGGTTTTTGCTTTGATGTTCAGAGACAATCCCTTTCAAAAAAAAACTGCCAAATATATCTAAGCCTAGGAACCCATAATTATATTTTTAATATTACTTAGGTTAAATAGTGACATAGAAAGTCAAAGCAGGTTGTTTTTTAAAAGTCTCTCACAAGAGAGATTTTTCTTTTTAGTGAAAGCTGCAAGATCTATTCAGGTTCATGGTTTAAATTCTATTCTATTGTGGTGTAATATTTCAGTTCATTCATCCTTGAAAGTCATTTTAAAAATTCATATAAAACTCTTTAATGGCTTTTGAATGAATGGAATTTAGCTCTTTCTAGTGGTTTTTGCTAGGATTTTTATCAGGAATTTTTTAAAATTAAGTTCATAGGTTTCAAATTTTACATGTCCCATTTAGCCAAAAAAAAAAACAACAAACTACTTCCATGTTACCACTAAGTAAAGCTAAAGAAAATCATGCACTAATTTAAAACATATCTGCTGGCATTTATCTTTAAAATGTGGGGGAAATTATGTGTTCATGGTAATATTTGGAAGAGTTGTTTGTCAGGAAGACAATCGCTTAAAATGTAATTAACTGTACATTTGTTAAATGACAATATAATGCTTTTATTCAAAAGAAAATAGTATTTCTCTGATGATAAACATCAATATGTTGGAAGTATGATAGATTTCCCCTCTCCCCCAGACATTATGAATCTCTGTTACAGGTTATCAAAAACATCCTCCATTTCATTTGTTATATCTTATTCCAGGAAAAGACAGTTTTACAAGAATATCAATGCTTTCATTGGCAGAGAATTTGCTAAGATACTCTCATAGAAGCTAGCTTGCTAGGTTACTCCCATACAACCTGCTTTTAGTCTGTTACCTTAGAAGATTTTGAAGCTGTGCTTGAGCTACTAAAAATTAATACTAGACAAATTCATTCATTCTCAATAACTATTCTATTTCAAAGCAGTATATTTTTCAGTGATACGAAATCTAGCCAACACTTCTATAATACATTAAGGTTTACAAAGCACTTTGTAAACTATCTTATTTGGACCTTACAACAATCCAGTGAAGGGTATAGTCATAATAAATGATAGAATTTATATTGTGCTTTATGGTTTGCAAAGCACTTTGCATACATTATGTAGCAAAAGCTGTAAGAGTAACACAACCACAGTTCTATAGGGGCACACAAGGGGAAAACAGTGCTTCCAGATGGGGCAATTATGCAAGGATTCATGAGAGGGCTTGATATTTGAGCAAGACCTTGAAGGGTAAATAAAATTTTGATAGTTGAAGATGGACTGGAAGGGCATCATTCCTGGTGGAGGAAACAAGATGAGCAAATGTGAGGTAATAAGGAAGCATGGGGAGCCGAAAAGGCAATGCAGGTTAAGAGAATAACAGGAGAAGGAAAGGAGGAAGGAGGAGAAGTAATAAGTATTTACACAGCAGCTACTATGTGCCAGGCACTGGCTAAGCACATTTTACAAATATTATTTGATCCTCACAACAACCCTAGAAGGTACTCAGTGCTATTATAACCTCCATGTTACAACTGATGAAACTGAGGCAAACAGAGGTTAAGTGACTTGCTCAAGGTCACATGACTAGTAAGCATTTGAGGGCAAATTTGAACACAGGTCTTCCTGGCTCCAAATCCAACACTCTATCCACTCTATCACCAGACTGGTTAAAGCACCAGCACGGTATAGTAGTGAGAAATAAAACTGGACGGACATTTTTGGACCTGACTATATATGACCTTGGAAGGAGAGTCTAGGCTTAATTATCTGGTGATATGTGAAGTAGGATTGCAAGGAGGGAGTTTGAAGACAGGGAAACCAGTTGGAAACTTGTTGTAATACCCGAGCAGGAGCAAACAGGGCATGGGGACTGTTGGGTGTGGAAAAGGAAGATCTGATAAAAGGGACATCAAAAATAAGAATCAACAAAACGTGATGACAGACTAAATTTGGGATCAAGGGAAAGAGAGGGATCAAAGATAACTGAAGTCTGAATCTGGGTGACTATGAGTATGGCTTCCATTAAGAGATACATCAAAGTCAGGACAAGGAGTTTGTTTCATGATTTCTTGATTTCTCATAGAGTCATTAGCTTCCATTTGCTTCATTCTAATTTTTAAGAAATTATTTTCTTCAGTGAGCTTTTGGACCTCCTTTTCCATTTGGCCAATTCTGCTTTTTAAGGCATTCTTCTTTTCATTGACTTTTTGGACCTCTTTTACCATTTGGCCTAGTCTGTTTTTTAAGATATTATTTTCTTCAGTATTTTTGGGTCTCCTTTACCAAACTGAACTAGTTGCATGTTGAGTTGTTTTTCATGATTTTCTTGCATCACTCTCATTTCTCTTCCCAACTTTTCCTCTACTTTTCTTACTTGATCTTCAAAATCCTTTTTGAGCTCTTCCATGGCCTGAGACCAATTCATATTTTTCTTGGAGGCTTTGGATGTAGGAGTTTGACTTTGTTGTCTTCTGAGTACATTTTGATCTTCCTTGTCAACAAAAAGTTTCTATAGTCAGAGTTTTTTCCATTGTTTGCTCATTTTCCCAGCCTATTACATGCTTTTTAACTTTTTGTTAAAGTAAGGCTCTGCTCCCAGTGTGGAGGATGAATTGTCCCAAGCTTCAAGGGTTTTGTGCAGCTATTTTCAGAAATATTTCTAGGGACGTATAAGTTTTCAGCTCTTCCAAGGTGGTATGATCTAAAGAGAGGTATTTACTACTCTCCTGGCCTGTGTTCTGGTCTGTGAGAGACCACAAGCACTTTTCTGCCCTGGAAGTATGAGGAAATGTGCCCCTCCACTGCTGCTACAAGTTCTGCTATGCTAATGCTCCTCCTCACCCTGAGACTGCCACCCAGAACTGTGACCCAGATTCAAGTATGAGCAAAGCAACAGAGTCCTGCCTTAGTGCTAGCAAAGAGACCCCTGCAATCTCCTTCTGACCAGTTGTTTGATCTCTTTACCATCTGTGGGCTGAAAGCTTCAGAAGCAGCTGCTGCCATTGCCACTACTGTTTCAGTCACTCCCAAGGCCTGCTCCTGTTTTTCTGGGTCTGGATCTGCGCTGGCAAAGCCTGCGCTGGACTGTGCTCCTCTCTCACCAAGGTCTAGCAGACCTTCCCTGCTGACCTTCTAAGTTGTCTTTAGTGTCTACGGGTTGAGAAATCTGAAAACCACCACTGTTGCCAGTGATTAAGCCACCCCAAGGCCGACTCCGGGTTTGCTGGGGTCCAGTCTGCACTGGACTGTGTTCCTCTCTCACCCTGGCACAATAGATGTTTCCTGTCAGCCTTCCAGATTGTCTTGGGCTGAAAATTTGTTTCACTCTGTCTTTTTGTGGGTTCTGCTGCTCTAGAATTTGTTTAGAGCCATTTTTATAGGTATTTGGAGGGGTTTGGGGGAGAGTTCAGGTGAGTTCCCACCTTTACACCACCATCTTGGCTCCTCTTCTTTCAGGACAAGAGGCTTGGAGGAGGAAAATTGCACTCCCCTGCTCAATAAATTCAGTGGCCCACTGTGTCTTCTAAGACACAACATAAACAAAAAAAAAGTTTTAAACCTACATCTGTTGTCATTTCATATAATTGCCTTTAAAGAATTCTACATTCTAGCCAAATTGAACTCGTTGCATCTCTTAAACTTAGTAGGACAGCTCCTGCCTCTGTATTTGCACTTTCTGTTATTGTCTTTCGGAATCCTTAACCTTCTTCAAAATTAAGCTCAGGTGTCACTTCCTCCTATTGCCTTCTCATCCTCCCTCCCCTCAATCATCCTCCCCTCTCCAGATTCTTTTCTGCTTCAAATTTTTAGTGCATTTCACCTGGATCTCTACTTTTCTCTAGGCACTTTCTACCTAATGGTGGTGGTTGGGGTGGAGTCCATTGATTATCCTCAATTAAAAGTAATTACCTTTGTTAGGTGAGAAAATATCCTGATTGAATCCATCAATCAAGGTGTGAATGAGGCTTCAAAAGTGCTTTGAATCAATTAGGTGCAATAGGAGCTCTGCTCTAATTAGGTGAATGACTTGGTCCCACCCTCAGGACCCTATAAAAAAGTAAGAAATACGTGAAAATTTCAGAGAGATTTGAGAGTTTTCAAGGATCTGGGAGTAGAAAAGAAGAAGTGGAGACATCAAAAGCTGAGCCAAAAAAAATGAGCAGCCCAGGTGGCAAATGGTGAAAGGAGAAAGATAAAGTAAATTGAGCTGGGGGTGATAAAGGAGAGATCAAAGAGAGCAAATGGATCTATCTATGAGCATCTGGCAACAGAGATTTAGGCTAGTGCCATCAGGAATGTCTACTTCCTCAAGGACTGAGTTGATTTCCAAGAAAAGACCCTCAACTTCCCTTCATGATGCCTGTCATTTAATAGGTACAATAACATACTCTGCTGCTTCCTTACCAAAAGATTTCTAGTAACCAGAATTTTGCCTCAATCACAAAGAGGTCAGAGATTTGCTAGGAATAAATATAAATGTAAGCTAGAGGAGAGAATAAAACCTCTGCCTAAATGTTGGGAATTTTTTTTTAACTGGGGTCTCTAACTGGTGATTATACTCCTAACTTTTTCATTAATATAAATTCCCTAAAACAGTGGAGAAGGGAACCATGTGCATCTGAAGGGCCATTATGTTTCCTCTATGTTCAGAACAGGTTATTATAACAAGGTGTTATGTTTATATTATATATTGTATACTTGCATACATATTATTATGCTTCTATCACTTTGAGATGCATCACCTAAGCTCTTAACCCTTTAAGACCCAAAGTACTGTATGATTAAAATATTTATACCTTTACTTGCATATAGCATGTGCTTAAGAAATGTTTATTGAATTTATTTAATTGAGTTTGGTTTTAGATATGTTGTTTGTAGTACCTGCCTTTAAGACACTGAGTGGAAATATCCATATACTCTGTTGGAAATATTGGAGTAGAGCTCAGCAGAGATTCAGAACTATTAACTGGAGTCATTGGGAGTCATTCACAGTAGTTGATCTGTGGGAAAGGATGAGATTTTTGAGGGACAAGGAATAGAAAGAGAATAAAAAGCTTAGTAGTCATGTCAGGATGTTTAGGCAGACTTTAAATATAATTGAAATTCAAAATTAAATTTAAATATAATTCAAATCCTTGAGTAGAGCCCTTGCAAAAAAAATGGAGGAAACTTCTTGAGTAATTTCTCTTTATTATAGACTAAGGTGCATATTAATATAGGCATGTGCAAATTGAAAATCACAATTTTCAAAAAAATGCATGCTTCTTGGAATCATTTAGGTAGCCATGAATTAATACACATAAACATATTTACTCATATAAGTTCTAAGAATTGATTTAATCACAATTCAAATACTCATCAATTTTGATACTCACTCCATTGGCACAGATTACAACCCATCTAAGCCATAAACATGACTCTAGTCTATGTGTTAACATACATTTGCCAAAAGGGGGGAGGTATTAACCCAAAATGGTATAGACCTTCATTAACATTTATCTGTAATAAACTTCATCTTATTAGATTCAGTCCAATGTTCTTGTCTATCAACATCTTTGAATCTGTTTCTATCCCACCAAGGTTTTTCATCTGCAAATTTTAAAAATCTGCTATCTAAGTATTTGCCCAAGCCTGTTAAACAGAACAGGGAAAATATGAATCACTCCATTTGAGGCACTCCAATGCAGATCGACTTCCAAAACCTATATCAAACCTTTAATAGCCTCTCTTTGGTTCCAGGCATTCATCCAGTTCCCAAATTTTCAAGTCATACTATCATGTAGTCCACATCTCTCCATCTTTTTCCATAAGAATGGCACAAGAGATTCTGTCAAATACTTTGATAAAATCTACTTCACCTATTCTTGACAAAGGCATACTGTCACTTAGTTATCAACATTTCCTTTTTGAGAATAAAAGTAATGGAGTAGAAAGAACACTAGAATAAAATTAATTTGCTTATTAGTACAAGAGCTTTTTAAAAAAAAATTTCGAGTGGCAAGGAAATAAGGGGGGAAAAAATAAATTATTGCTAGTTTTAAAAATAAAAGTTAATTCAGAAAAAAATAGCATCAGATTTAGATTAATAGGACCTAGGTATAAATCCTGGTTCTGCTACTTACTACTGGTTGACCTTGGGCAAGTCATATCACCTCTCTAGGCCTCAGTTATCTATAAAATGAAAAAATTGGACTCAGTGGTTTCCCTTCCAGCTTTAAATCTGAAAAAAAAAAATGACTTTGCTGGAGAAATGTAGCGATGGTTTTTAATGAGTTCTAGCAAATATGGCCTTTCAGGAAGATTTCTAACTCAGTACAAACATACAAATCTATGAAAAAAGCAACTTCTATAAATCAAGAATACAATTCTTAACAGTAGGCTTGAAGATATTAGGTATACAAGCATTTCTAGAAATATGATGGAATTGGATTGCCTCTCTTGGGCCTAGCTAGACCTACCATTACATGAAGCATCACAGGCCACCCAGCTCCAAACTAAGTGGAAAGACACTATGAGAGAAAAACTGTGTCAGGGTCATCTGCTTGCATCAGGGGTGCACTACTGCCAGCCATTGCTGTTCCCCCCATCAGGAACGGGAGGAGTTGCCTTCCATGAAAGGCCTAAAGGAAGGAGGAGAGACCACTCAGACCTGTGCATTTTTAAGCCTTGCCCATTACTTCTAGGCTAGCTAGGTCATGCTACTTCCTCCTTTTTAGGGAATCTATGACATTCTCTTCCACACCCACTAAAGACTGGATGCAGTATCATAGCTTCTGCATTCCAAGCTCAGTGCTAGATATGAGAGTTAGCAGAGGTGATTTCTTTTGAAGAAGAAGGTGGTTTTGAATCAAAACAGTCTCATTCAGTCAATAATAGAAACTCCTCAATCTACTCACATAACTCACTGGGACTTACTTTCCTGACACCTATTCTTCTGGCTGAAGCTGAGTTAGGGAGGAGCATGTTATTATTCTCCTTTTCCAAAATAAGAAGATAATAAGGTGACAATTGATAATTACAATATTGCCAAGGGTAGCTAAGCAATCAGACTTCCGACAGAAACTAAAGGGCAGGGCCAGCAGCATATAAAACGTGGCAATGAAAAACATGTGTGCAACAAATTGAGGGAATTCTTTGCCAAGTCTGAACCTTTGCTGTCCACCCCTGCTGCCAGACCCTGGACTTTACTTCTCCCTAGCTCCTTCAGATGTTGATTCTAGGTTTTGCCCTGATTCCAGTCAAGTTACCACTTAATGCTTCTGACCCCTTAGGTCCATAATTCACATTACAACCACAGCCCCTCTATGCAGGAACTATCTGGCCAAGACAGGCTCTGGTTCTCTAGACTGAGAAGTCTTCAACCACTGCCAAGGAGCTCACTCAACTACAACAAATGACAAATCCCAATTCGGTCTCCTGCTAGGGGGGTGAGGGGGGGATGGGGGGCTAGGGAAAGAGTACGGCCAATGGTAATGACCTTAAGCTAAGCTCTCATCTCTTACTGACTTTCAGGTTGTTCATGATCATAGAGTCATTGAAATTAGATTCTGTGTCTGCCCAGAACATTATCCAACACTGGATCAGAACCCTAGGGTTGGAACTTAAGAGTTGCATGAGTCCAGAGCTGTGGCCTATGTGGAAGAGGCCCTCATGGCCCTCAGGTGACAGGTATAAAATGTTCCTAGAAATACCTATGGCAATAGCAAAATCCTGGAAACAAATTAGGTATTCAATTATTGGGGAATCATTGAATAATTTAGGATACATGAATATTATGAAATATTATAGGACCAAAAGAAAAAATGTTTCTTAAAAAAATTTTAAATATATATATGGAAAGAGTTTTAAGAAGTAATACAGAGTAAAGAACGGTGAACCAAAAGAACAATTAAAGAAAATAATGTTCTGTGCATAGTTGTGTAGGGCACTCCCAATGTAGGAACTCTTTCTACCAACATATAGCAGATTACAACCCTTTTACAACTTGGTAGATAAACTCCAGGGAACTGTCTAAGGCACATAAATATTAACCAATTTGCCCAAGATTGTACTCTAGTAAGTGTTAGAGATGGGTTTTTGAACTCAGGTCTTCCTGACTTGGCAAGAGAGAGAGAGATACGTATATGTATATAAGTATGTCTATATATGTATATATATACATACACATATATACACTACTCTGCTGCCTCCACAAAGACATGAGTAATAGCAACAATGCCATGTTAAATGTACAGAAGACATGTTCCAAAGGGTTGTATAAACAAACAGGACAGTTTGGCCACTCGCGTTAAAGTCAGCTATGCATCTTTTATTCTAGGTTTAACAGTCAATAAGTGACAGAAGCTTGCATTTACAATCTTTGTCTTTGCATCATTTATAATCTTTGTCTCATTTTATTTATTCATTTTTTAATTCATTTTTAAATTCTTGTTTATATCTATTAGAATATTTGTTCTTATCAATGAAAGTTAAAATACACTTTATCTAAAGAACGGACCACGGGATGACGATGCGCAATGTGTTCTACTACAAGAAAGGGCAATGGTTGGTGTATATTTACCACTGTATCTTATAGTATGTGACTCTTTTTCAAACATCAGTTTTCTCTACACCAGAATCCTACCTTGGAATAGAGATGAAGCAGACTTAGAATTCTCAGTTTCCCAGCTTTCTCAGCTTCCAGATAACCTTAATCAAAGAAGAAATTTTGCTACAAAGAAACCTTGCCTGTTATAAGAAGCTTCTTTATCTTCAGTTTTTTTTTTTTCTCTTTTAGGAACATTATTTTGTTGTCAGCATTTAGCACAATGCTTGGCACATAGTAGGCATTTTAAAATGCTAGTTGACTGATTAAATAACTGACTGACTCCCAGGGCACATGGAAGTTATTCCAGGAAAGCACTCAGCTCCAGAACCATGTTGACAATAAGTCAGAGAATGGGTGGTGGCTTGTTGACAGGGTACCCTTGCAAGGAAAAGATGTGTAAAAATAGGCTTCTGGATTTAAATGGCTACAACTATTATGGCAAATTAGAGTTCCAAAATGACTGGAGAATGAGTGAACAAATTATGATTCATGAATATCACTGTACCATCCAAAAAAAAAATAATCAGAGAAATATGGGAATAGTTGTATAAAGTGATATGGAGTAAACAAAAGGGGGGGGGAACATGAGCTACCATTCTCAAATGTATCAAGAAGGAAATGACAATTCCAGGTTAACAACTTCATCTGGGAGTCATGTTTCACCTAAGAGTTTTGTTCGGAATGATACATCCTTTCTAAAGCTGGAAAAAACATATGGAACAGATCTTGTATTTCACTGAGCATAATCAAAGCAAGCTTCAAAGGCATCCAAATAACCAAGATTAGAGGCAAATATAACACATTTGTTCGTAGAATTCAGTGTCAATTTAAGGAAATGCTCTGAATGGGGGCTCATGAAAATCACTCTAAGCATTTAAAATGTGTAGAAGAACTAAATAAAGGGAAAAGACAGTTGTTTTTTTCTAAATGACCAAGATGAATCTCTTTGAATTTGTACTCTGCATCTAGCTGAGGAGTGTCTCTGTGAATTATGGACAATAAGTATTCAAAGTTTACTTTTTAAAATTATTTCAAAAATTTTATACTCTTGTTGTTCATCTAGCCATATTTCTGAATGAAAAATTATGCCCCTCTTCTTTTTTCTTTCTTTTTTTTCTTTTTTTTTTTTTCAGTTTTCACCAACACAATGAGCTTTATTTCTCGAAAAACTCTCAAGGCTTTTTACAATTTGTTTCCTACAACTGTAATAAAGCTGCTGTCTATAAGACCTGTCAAACAAGTTTTAACTGAATAGCCCATAACTTATTTTTTTGTCCAAATCCTGCTTAGAAAACATTGAGTATAATCCGAAATACCCTAGATGTGATGGTGAATCTTAAAACTACTGTGTAGATTGAGAAGAAGATCTCTCTTGTTAGCCTCACTATCACTAGATACCCAGAGGGTAAGTTTTGACTTTTGGTACTTTGTAATTTGAATTAAGTTGTAAAAATATTCAGTACTGTGACCTGATTGTTGAATTCTTCTCATCAGTCAGTTTCCCAAATTTCATTAAAGACAACTCTCTAGAACTGTCATAGAAAAAAACAGTTTTTCATAAAAGTAACTCCTCTAACTGGAATCTCTCTCTCTACTACAGAGTATTAGATTCAAAATTTGGCAGCATAAAAATATATACTTTTAAAGTAAGCTTTATATAGTAGACATGGAGGCATGACATAAATAACAGAATAATATAAGGAAGAAAACTAGAGAGCTCATATTTTGATATGACAAAGTAAACTTTAGGATTGGTATTATTGTAAATGATATAGAATTTCTTTTTACTCAGAGGAAATGAGTGGCTACATATTTTTAATTATATATGTTTGTGAATAAAAATGAAAGTGCCAGAACACTGTAATGTTTTAACATTATCACACTTCAGTTATTTTAATATTCCAGAACACTGTGTGTGGATGGGTTCTGAAAAAAACTAGATTCCCTGTGGAACTAAATAATACCAACTTCAGGAGTAACTAGGCCTAGGTAGCTAAGAGAAAGCATACTTTAAATAACATAGTGTTGTGACTCACTTTCAAAAGCCTGGTCAAAGCATCACTATGAAATGTACTTGCCCACATAAACTCACAAAGTGTTTTCATAAAATTCCTGGCAATGTTTTTAACTATTATATTATAATAATTTATGTTGTAGGTATTAGGATATCTAATCTACAAATGGCATTTTAAAAAAGGTACGTTTTCTTTTTATAGCTCTACTTTCTCATTTACGGTGGCCATTTTTTTGTGGCAGCGACTGAAACAATAATGCATTGTGTAGAACCATTCACCGTGTCTGAAATTATAAGGCTGGCTTTTAAATGCCATTGTTTGTTTCGTACTAACAACCTAAATGATTAAAGTTGATATGTGTACAAGGTATTAGGAAGATCCTGTATATAATGATGTACATACACACACAGGTATAATGCAGTTTCATGGAAGATGAAAGTGTCATCTTGAAATGATGTCAAGTAACACCACTAATGTGAAAATATGTTTAACAGGAATGTAAATGTATAGCCTATATCAGATTGTGCACCGTCTTGGGGAGGGTGGTAGGGAGGGAAGGGGAGAAAAATTTTAAACTCAAAAGCATACAAAAGTGATTGTTGATAAATCAAAATTAATTTTAAAAAAAGAAATGATGTCAAGAAAGGGCAAATAAAATATGAGTGATTGTTTGTTTTAGATCAATCAAATTAAGTTTCTAAAATTTAGTAAGATAAGAGTGTGGACCTTAATAGGGTATCCCAATATTCACTTCTGAGTAAAAAACTCATGAGCACTATTGTTATATAATGAAAAGTGCACTAGACTTCAAATCTGAAAGTCAGTTACACAACTCTGCCACTTACCAGCCATAGAACTGTTAAGCAAGTGAACCTCTCTGAGCCAGTTTCATATTTTTATGTAATTTTTATTTTGTTTTACTTTTTTTCAATTATTAAACTTTAGTTTTCTCACTCCCCTACCTCTTTCTCTCCCCTCACTTCCCCCCCCCCAACCCTGGCTGGGGAAAAAGAAAAAGAAAATCTTTCTAACAAATATGTAGAGTCAAGCAAAACAAATTCTTACATTATCCATGTCCCAAAAATGCCTCACTTTCCTCATATGGAAAATAGGGAACATACCATTTTTACTTCTTACTTCACATGATTATTGTAAAGAAAGTATTCTGTGACTTTATAGAGCTATGTAAATGTGAACTATTATTATAATTCATCAATAAAAAAGGTACTGAATCTTTAATTACAACATTATTCTAAAACCTTCTACAACTTACTTCATATATATAATGTGCAAAAGGAGAGCATACTGATGTTTCTACTAAATTATTCTCTTGCTAAATTTAAGAACAAAAAGAAGACATTTTCTCATCCCCTTCCCACCAAGTGTATTTTACAATCCTGTCTTGATTTTATTTCTTCCAGAATATGTATTTCTTTTTAAAAATATATTTCCCATTTGAAATCACACAATAAAAAAATATATATATATGGCTTTTGCTTATTTTAGGAGGATAATACTCAGTCATCACATGGATCTGTGATTTCATCAATGTAGACATTCCTTCTAATGATGAAGATCACAATCCTGCTATTCACTGTGGTATTTGTCTATGCCCAGTAATAAATTCACCACAATGGGTCCACCCAATATACTTGGTGCCTTCCTTCCTTCTTCTTGACATTCCAAGGATAACAGAGGAGTACATGAGATCTTCTCTGGTTCATTCTGTGTCTATCATTGTTCATTTTCCGTGTCTGTCTTAGATATACAAGTAATGAATGAGCTCTATAGGTTGTCCATCTAACTTCATTTTATAGTTTAGATAATAGAAATGCTTTATTCACTTTGTTTTTCTTGTGTGTTTGGTTAGCCCAAATTCTTTTGAGTGATTATGGATTTTATCCAGAAGTCTGTAATATTTTGAGGTTTGATGCAAAGAGCACAATATCATACAAACAGAAACTTCTAGAAAAATTTAATTCTTGAGAGACATCATGTGAAAAAAACACTGGCTTTGGAGCAAGAATGCTTGGGCTCAAATCTAGTCTCAGTCAATTACTAGTGATTTGACCTTGGGCAAATAACTTAACCTCTGCTCACCTGTTTTCTCATCTTTAAAATGAGATTAGGCAAGGTGGCTTATACTCTCCCTTTTGTCTCTAAATCTATAATCCTGTGATATATAGGGAATCCTCCTTCAACATGTACTGTATGTAGGATCTCCTTTATGCAAAAATAGGTTTGCTAAAAATGAAAATTGACTGATTGATTTATATAGTTCAACTCCTCCAAAAGTATTATTTGCTCATGAGTAACTAAAGATCCCACATTTAGAGCATCAATAGCTAAGTTAAAGTTTATAGAATAGGGCATTGAGAGACTAAACTACTTGCTCAGTATGTATCAGAAGTAGACTGGCTAATTCAGAGGTTCCCAAATTTATAAGGCCTGCCTCCTCCTTTTCAACCAAAAATTACTCACCATTGCCCTGGAAGTCTTTAACCCTTTAACTTTTTTTTTTTTTGAAATTTGCATCATTTCAAAAAATATATAAAATATTTTTTAAATGACGCATCTTAAGTTTAATAATTTATTGTAAATTTGTGGGGGGTTTTCCTGTATTGAAATTTGGTGAGGCAATATTGTATCATGTAACCATATAGTATCATATTGTAAACAAGTCATTACATGTACCTATTCCTGCCAATGCATATTGGATTTCCCAACAATACACAACATACTCACCTGCCAACACTTGCTTGTTAAGACCTGTTGGCAGACTTGACCGCTGATGGGTTATAACTTGGATTTTGTGTGTTTATTTGAAAACAATGTAAACACTACAACTTTAACTCTATTACACAACAGATGAAACATGTACAGTTTTTCAAAATTTTATTCTCCTTTCCCTATGCTTCCATAGCCCCCTTATTTTTATTGTCAACTTTCCAAAGAGTTTGTTCTAAGAAAAACAAATGAAATAGGTTGTGTATCCACGTTTTAATTTCTTTCAAGCTGGTGACATGCACTGCATGGAGTTACAGTTCAGAACTTCCCCCCCAAGGGAGCCAGTCCCAAATCTGCTCAATTTGGGAGTTGGGGTGCCCAGTTTATATATCTTTTCAACAGGGGCTGATATCACCCCACCTCCCAACAGATGAAATATCTCTTCTATCAGATCACCACCCCCAACCATACCAGACCACTCCCAACCTTGAGCTAACTAGGCAGAACAATCTGTCTCCACCTAAGCCTGGGCAGCTTCCAATGGAATCTCATTATCAGTAATGTCCTTCTAAAGAACTTTGGAGAAGGGAGTTGGGGGGGGGGGAATGGAGATTTAAGTCTCCAAGATAATAATTTTTTACATTATTCAATGCCCCCAATTGCACCTGAGCCTAGTACTGCCCCCCCCATCATTCCAGCACCCCCCCCCAGGGGGCAATATCACCCACTCTGGGAACCTCTGTAACCTTATTAGTGGGATTTATTTACTTTGGTTCAACTTCTATTTCAAATAATTATATTTAGGATCATGTTATTTCTTCCACCTATATCCTCCTTTTTATTGTTATCACTACCTTGTTTAAATGGGTCATATTTGAGTTGTTTTAATGATATACAATATTTTTCATTTTTAAAAATTTCTCCTACCTTTCTCTTAATTTTTACCATTACTCCTACAAATAAGTGGTCTGACTATATGACAGATGTTTCAAGAGTGACTCACACATTAATTACAAGCTATTTCCTGTCTGTTAAAATATAGTTAATTCCTTTTTTTTGTAATGTTATTTGGTGCTCATCATTTGTATTACCTTCTAATTATTTTCTCAAAGAAAGTATTCATTAAATATAGGTGTGAGGTTTCTGTGTAGTACACTCTTGAGAATGTACTTTATTTCTGATTCATATTTTCCAAAATGTTTTTTTGTCATCAATGCTTATTCTCATCTTTGAATTGACGTGACCAAGTATCAAAATAGATATTACCACATCCAGTCAATTTCCAAATCTTTCCATTTCTACCTCCACATTTCTCATACCCTCCCCCTTTCTCTATACTCACAGCTACCACCTTAGTTCAAGCTCTCATCACCTGTGGCCAAGATAATTGCATTTGGTCTCCCTGCCTCAGGTTTCTCTATACTTTAGACCAACCTCCACAAAGTTGTCAATATCTTTCCTTACGTTCAGGTCATTTTCCTGCTCAACTAATTCCAGTATACCCATTATTATCTCTAGAATCAAACCTAAATTCCTGTTTCCTTTTTTAAAGCTTGTAACATGGTTGCCCCAACTTATCTTTCCAGCTATCTCATATATTATTCCACCTCCTACATCCAGACAAACTGGCCTTCTCTGTTTTTCACATATAACAGTAGGATGTCCTTTCACCATTTCTTTGCACTGGGTGTTCACCTAAGCCTTTCTTCACCACTGCCTCATAGAATCTCTCTTTTCTTTCAAGAAACACCAACATCTTTGTGAAGCCTTTCCTGATGTCCTCAACTGTTATTGTCCTCTCCCTCAAACTACCTTGGATTTAATCATTTCATATTTTTTTATTTACTTTCTTTATATGTATTCTGTTATATTTATGTATGTCCTTGTTATCACCCCCATGGTAGTATAAATTCCTTGGAGAAGAGATTATTTCATTCATGCTGTTTCTCCAGTGTCTTGCACAGAGTCTGACATTCAGCAGGTACTTGACAAATAGCGATTGATTGATTTACTTTGTAATGTCCAGTGGATTATTTGTAAAATTTCTCTGCCTCTCCATCCTCTACAGGAAATGTCAAGGGAAAATTAATTTTATGGTGGTCTTTTGTTCTTTCCACTTCTTATTATAAGTAGTTCAACATAAGTTCCATACAAATGTCTTATGAAATAATGTTTCTTGTTGATTTTGTGTGAACAATATAACCAAATTCATCAACACCTTTATTTGCCTCTCCAAGGAGAATCTGTGAACTGTCCTTCCGCTTGGCTACAAACTCCTAGAACTCATAGCAAGAACATCAAAGTTGATACATCTTAGTTCCTCCAGTAAAATGCCCTTTCGGTGGTGGACAAGCATCTCACATCTAGAGCTTTGACACTTAGTTAAAGTTTATAGATAGTCTAAAACCCTGGTGATCTTTAAGATTCTCTGCTGCTTTTTCTACAACTCTCCCACATTCACTGCAGAAACAAGAAAAGGTCCATATAGGATTAAGGATCATTTTGTCAGCTAGGTGGCAAAAGTTAGAGCGCTGACCTGGAATCAGGAAGACCTAAGTTCAAATCTAGCTTCAGACACTTACCAGCAGTATAACCTTGAGTAAATCACATAACCTCTGTCTATCTCAGTTTCTTCATCTGTAAAATGGGGATAATAATAGCACCTGCTCTCATAGTTGTTGTGAGGATCAAATAAGACGATATTTGTAAAGTGTTTAGTACAGTGCCTGGCACATAGTAAATGCTATATAAATGTTGGCTATTATTATTATCATTTTGTAATTTTCTTATTTCATTGGTTGCCACAGCCAAGGAATTCAACTGCAACTGACCAGATTCCTGTTGATGAGCCTTTTTGTACTTGTCTAGGCTTGTCCTCAAAAAGCAAGCTCAGTTTGCTTAGCAACTTAAAGATAGCCTCTTTAAAAGTTTCTCCAAAGAAAAAAACACCATTGCGACATGGGAGTTGCCAAAAATTGTTCCTATCAGAAATCATGGACTTAACTCTTTAGCCCCTGATTACTGGTTACCTCAGGTAACTCCCCTATAGGCATACTTCACTTTCCCTCTAGCCACCTTTCTAAAAGGTGTACTTTTATTACCACCTACTCCTAACCACCACCTCCACCACTTTCCAATTCTGGATCCATAATCAAATCAAATTTTGTGATAAAATCATACTCCTGAAAAGGGTATGTCAATCTACTCCCCTACAACTCCACTCATTGTCTCTGTATTTTCCAAAAAGAAATAGCTCTCCCTGGCTGCCATTCTCCTTTATGTGTTTTTCTCCTTCAGTGGTGTGCTAGAGCCAACTCTAACCAGTCAACTGTTAAATTTTCAGAGTGAGAATTTACACCTCAGAAATTAGCAAATGTGACAGACTAGGGCTTATTTTTGGTTCATTGACTGTCTAGACTTAAAAAAGTGATGGAGAAAATCTTTGTAATGCAGATAAAATTTATAAGTGTATTATGAGTATGGGTTTTTTGAAGTCTGTTGTTAAAAATGTTTATTAGCACATCACTGCCTCTTTTAGAACGCCATCTCCATGAGGGCAAGAAATTTGCCTTTGTATTTTTATTTCCGTGGCTTACACATTGCTTGGCACATAATAAGTGCTTAATAAATTCAGTTTTATTCAGTCAAGGAAGTCTACTATGTTGTTGGATAGTTCAAACTGTTATAAAGTTATTTCTTATATTGAGCTAAAATCTGATTCCCCATAATTTCCCATCAATTCCTCCTAACTTTACTGGCTTTAATAATGTGAATGGTTGCTCCATCTCAGAGTGTGAATCTGGACTCAAAGACTCTGGGATTGAATCCTGGCCCTTATTATTTTACCTACTATTTGTGTGCTTTTAGACACACAACCTTAAATGAGGTTCCTCATCTACATAATGTAGGAGTTAAACTAGATGAACTCTATGGTTCTTTCTAGTTCCAAATCCATGACTGTAGAATCCTATGATACCTGCCTTTTTTCTTTCCGGTCTGCTCTTAGCCATGATGAACTGAGACTCCATTCTTTTGCTTTTTCCCTATATCGTTTTCAGAATGCTCACTCCATCTTCATCTTGGCCATGCTTCTTCAGTCATACTCTCTTTCATTACTATTCTTCTTCAAATGCAATACTAAGAATTGAGCAGACTTGCAGAGGTTTCCTGACCTTATGAGAATATAGTGGAACCACAACTTCCAGTGGTCTAGCCTTCTATGCACTCAGCCAAATTTATGTCCGCCTTTTTAGTGTCCTTATTGTACTAGTGGCTTATTTTAAAGTCATAGTCAACTAAAACCCCAAGATCTTTTTCACATGAACTTCCACTAAGCTCAAATCTCTTAATCAATAAGCCTCTTAGTCTGTACTATAATGCAACTGATTTTTAAAACCCATTTCAGACTTAGACCAGCATTTATTTATTAAATATTCTAGTCATGCACTTAAGTACTTGAGATACAAAGACAAAAACACAATAGCACCTGCCTTCAAAAAGCTTAAATTCTACAGAGTGGGGGAAGTACAGACCTGAATGCATATATACACAGATGAGTAAATACATGGTAACTTTAGAAGGAAGGGAACATTAAGAAAGGGGAAATGAGGGAAGGGCACATGAAAGAGGCAGCACCAAAGCGAAGCCTTGAAAAAAGAGAAGGACTCAGAGAGGTGGAGATGAGAAATAAAGAACTTAAAATAAAATATTAATATGGAGGCATAAGGAATGGCTTGTGCAGATACATGGACATATGGGATGGGGTAGCTGGAAATTAGAGTATATAAAGGAGGGCAATGTGAAATAAGGCTAGAAAGTCTTAAAAACCAGTCTGGGAGCCTATTAGTCAGACAATCAATAAATACTTACTAACCACTTACTATGTGCCAGCACTGAGGATACAAAAAAAAAAAAAAGCAACAAAATTCCCCCTGATTTTTAGAACCACATATTCTAATGGAGGAAACAACATGGAAATAGAGTCTCTTTGTGCACTTGTTGAGGAAGATTGACACAGTCATATAATTAAGTCTAAGGTATTTGGTACCAGATTACCTTTTGAAATTCTCTCCCTTGTGTAGTCCATCCCTTTGTACGAAACACAGTCAGAATGCAACAGAAATTATCTTTATCTGGAAACAAGACCTATCAGATAGCAAATAAACAAGGTTTAAAAAGAGCAGGACACCCCTGAGGGTCACAAATCTGATTGACCAGGCAATGATAGGGGAGGGGACAGAGAGGATGAGTTCACTATGCAAGCAGATCACTCTTTAAGTAGTCACTTAAATAGACAACGCTCCAAACACTCATGATTATACTGAATTTGGGTAACAGCACCCTTCATTGTTATCAGCTTACTATTGGTGACCATCTGTTCCAAACCCCACTACTTTATCAAAGACAGCAAAAGTTCTCTGGTTTCTGCCTCCTATTATCCTTCAAGGTAGGAAAAACCATACTTCCCACCAACTGCCTCACTGACAAGCGGTTACATAACTACAAGAAATGGTCTCTTACACTTATAAGATATATGCAAACTAAATGGAAGGTAATCTCAGAGAGAAGGAACTGGTGAGGGTGGGAGGAGCACAAGAAAAGTCTTCTAGATAAGATTTGAGCTGAGTGCTAAAGGAAACCAGGAAAGCTAAAAGGCAGAGGGAAAGAGGGGTTTTTCTAGTGTGCAGTGGAATGTCACATGTAAGGAACTGCAAGTAAGCCAGAAAGACAGGATCTACAGTCTAGGAGAAAAAGAAAATATAAGAATTTGGGACAAGTAGGAAGGAGTTAGGTTGTAAAAGGCTTTAAATGCCAAATATGTATTTTTATATTTAGTTCTGAAGAGATGCCACTGGATTATATTGAGTAGGGGTGGGACAGAGGGGTAAGGGGGATATACGATCAGATGTGCACTTAAGGAAAATCCCTCTGGCAGCTGAGTTAAGGATAGGTTGGAATAGGGAGAGACTTGAATCAGAGAAACCAGTTAGAAGACTGTTTCAGTAACCCAGGTAAAAGGTGATATGGGCTTGTACTAGAATAGTAGTTGAGTAGAAAACAGGATGTATAGAAGAAACATTGTAAAGGTAGAAATGACAAGATCCAACAACAGATAGTATGTACAAGTGAGAAGTTGAAGATAACACCAAGGCTGAGTCTGGGTCACTAGGAAGATAGTGATATCCTCAACAGATATTATCAACAGTAATAGAATAGTTTGGAAGAAGGAAGAGTTTGGGTAGAGTTCTGTTTTGGACGTGTTGAATTTGAGATGCCTACAGGTCATCAAGTTTGAGGTGTTCAAAAGGCAGTTGGTGATTCAAGACTGGAGCTTAAGAAAGAGAATAGGGCTGAATGCATAAAAACAATAAAGAACAACTGAAAACTGTTGAGTAGGGGAATGACATAGACCTGTGCCTTAGATTACTTTGTGACCTATGTGGACATTGACATATATGATAGGTTCTTAATAAATGCTTGATAATTGACTAAAATGAATGACAACATAGAATTTCTGGAATCTGGCAATTCAGACATTTTTGCTACTAGGCACAGCTAGTATTCACCCTAGAGCTACCAAAAAAACTAACTTGAGCTCTCTCCAAGGGCTCATGAAGTTCAGAGTGTATGTACTGTATAATGGGATAAATGAGTTACAAAAACTGTAAGAAGAACAAGTGGGATTACTTCTGAGTTGAAGGGAAATGTCATAACTATAACAAGAATCAGTCTAAAGACAATTTGATTCTATGTGAATTTAGTTAGTGCCTGCTATATATGTGTACATTAGTGATATTTTCCATACTAAAAGCTCCTTCCACCAATGAAATCACAAGTCTGCATACTGTTCTAGACACTG
Organism: Vombatus ursinus; assembly: GCF_900497805.2. Lineage (NCBI taxonomy): Eukaryota > Metazoa > Chordata > Mammalia > Diprotodontia > Vombatidae > Vombatus > Vombatus ursinus. The sequence continues at coordinate 73,672,940 of NW_020954596.1, read as the reverse complement.
AGAAAGATAACAAAAGAAAAACAGTTCCTAGACCCTCTGGGAACTTACAACCAAAGATAAAACCCATTCACATAAAGTGAGTAAATGTAATCAATAAATATTAGAGGAATTCATAGAAACAGGAAATCAATATGGACCTAGGGGTTGGGGAAAGTCTCATAAAGAGACAGGATTTGAAATGGTCCTTGGAGGATAGGTGGGTTTGAATAAATGGAAAGGAGCAAAAGTAAAGACTTGGAATCTAAAGTGAGCTTGGAAATATGATTTCAAGAGAGGATAACTTAATATGAATAAGGATTAACAGAGTCCTACATGGTAAAAAAAAAAAAAAGCTATAGTTATCCTTTCCCTAATCTTAATTTTTTTTTTATTTGGTTCCCTCCCCATCCACACTTGTATGGAAGAAGTATAAGTGGATTACTACTTTTATTAAACCAGCTAACAGAGCAGAGTCTCACCATTTAAAGCAATGGGTGGATATTTCCCCCATTCCCACAAAGTCCTTTCCTTAAGAAGACCAACTAGATTCTTACTTAGCACCACCTTCTAGCTCCTAGTAAATTCTCCCAGCTCAAGGCTCCCAAGCACACATATATGTAATCCTGTATTCATCCTCACCAAACTGGCTGCCAAGAACCAGGATGTTGAACAGAAGAAAACTACTGATAATCTAAAGATAATTTTTTTTAAATGCACAACTGAATTTCAATGAATTAAAAAAATCTTTGCTAAGGGCTAGAATTAGGACAAAAGCAACATTTTAAAGAAGGCATGAAGAATGACACATAAAGTAAAAGAGAAGGAAGGAGATTTGGGAAACTCTCAAATTTTAATGGGAGGTCAAGGAATGGAAGAGATTAGCATTCTGAGGAATGGCAAAGAAGTGAACTAGAAAGGGTGAAAAAAGGAAATGTCAAGAAGAAAAACTAGCTCTTCAAATTCATTTAAATCTTAAAAGAAGCTTCACTCTTTTTGGAAACAGGGAGAGGTTGACTGTGGTTCCAAAGCTGATAGTCCTGATTCATTCCACATAAAGACTCAGATTTTCAAATTTTGCCTCCAGTTTTTTTTTTCACACAATCACTTATTATTTATGGAGTGACATAAATGCATTTGGTATTTTACTAACATAAAATTAATTAGTTAATGTTAGGCATGAACTTTGAAGATGAAAAGTCATATAAATGCTAAGCAGCAGTATTATTATCATTACCATAAAACACATAAAAGACACAGAACCTTGCAAGCTAAATAGGACAAAGACGACAGCATTGTAAAACATAGGAGAGGATGATGGCAAAGGGACAACTTCAGCAGCAAGAACAGCCATGGACCATTTTGCAAAACAGGTGGGTTATAATAAGAATTGCACAAGGAGGGCTAATGGAATTGATTTACTTTGATTTTATAAACAGTGACAGCAGAAAAGGGAAATTGATGAAAAATCATAAATCTGTAATTTGGAACATCTTCAAGGTTTTTTCTGCATTTTAGATTTCAGCCATTTTCTCTGACTGTCCCCCATGCCTGGAATGTTCTCCCTCCTCTGCTCCCACTACTGATCACTTTGGATTCCTTTAAGTCCCAACTAGAACCTCATCTTCTACAGGAAGCCTTCCCTAACCCCTCTTAATTCCAGTGCCTTCCTTCTGTGAATTATTTATCTTACATATATAGCTTTCTTTGTATGTATTTATTTGCTTATTGTCTCTGCCATTAGACTGTGAGCTGCATGAGGGAGAGACCTATCTTTACCTCTTTTTGTACCTCCAGTAGTAGATGCTTAATGGACAAAAATATTTCTACCACTTTAGAATGATGGCTGAAATAGAAATCTGTACATGCATTTAGATTAAAACATTGTTACATAAGAATTCTGAAGATCTTCTTATGGAAGGGTATTGTGTAAGTAGATATACAGGCAGACAGACAAACAAATTCTTGGGTCCTGTATGTGTGTTACTTAACTTCCAAGAAAATAAGACCTGTGATCTTTCATTTATTTTTTTATATTGATAAGAGGTTTAATTTGCATTGGAATTGAAAGCAAAGGATATTCTTCCTTCCCACTGCAGTGCTATGTTGCTGAAATAGTATTTTTGTCTGAGAATCAAGGTGATGGGATAAGAGTTTCTATGGAAACACAGATAGAAAAGATTATGACTTCTAAGCTAGTCAATTTTGTACTTATGAAGAGTAAGAACATTTTACATAACAAAGGACAGTGCTGAAAAGCTAGGTACCTGGCTGGTCAGAAGAAAAAACACAGAAACTTTTTTTTTCTTGAAAACAAGTAGTTTAAGCTAGTGTTTTTTTCTGGTTTGATATCTTGTTTTAGAGAAGGTGGACAGTATGAGGTTAAGAAGAGAGCATCTTTTGAAGGGGAGCCTTAGGTTATCTTCTAGGGTCTTTTCAGGACTTAAGTAAGTTGGCTGAGTCCTTGCAAACAAATCAGGTTACTAGAACCACTTTCTAACTTAATAATTTTAGCTCTGAATAGAGTGGATTTTAAAGAGAAACTTTCAATGTGCTTTATAAACTATAAAATTATATATAAATTTAAGCTAGTCTTTCAGTCACCTCTTCATACTCCAAACAGCTCATCAGAAAATAGACATAGGCCAACACCAGCTTCATTCCATAAAATTAATTTGGTTTTTAAATACAATCTAATATTGAGATTTTGTTTCTGACCAACTTAAAAATAATTCTGTTATATTATTATAGCCTACAAACTGCCTCAATAGTAAATAACAAAGTAAATCAGGAAACAAAAATCAAATCGTATTGTGACACCTCCCATTCCAAGACCTAAAGCTGGAAATGACTTCAGAGACCATTTATTCCAAACCTCTCATTTTATGAGAAAACTGAGGTCCCAGGAGAGAAAATGCTCAAGGCCATCCAGGTAGTAATTATAATAGGTGATATATGAACTCAGAACTCCAGAATTAGTGTTCTTTTTCTACTAAAATACACTGCAAAATTAACAGTTTGAAACAGGTCATTTTGCTACTCATTTAAAATTTGCCTTGAGCAGTGTTCTAAATATCATAGAATAAACTCTTCTGCCATTATACTTCCCCATACTTTAGAAATGGCAGACATTTAAAAGAGATATCCAAACAAAATGATCTAGGAAAATTGGAATAAAAAGAGAACATTCATGGAAAGTCTTAATCATTAAGAGTTTAAAGGACCATTCTGATCTAAGGGTCATCACTCATCATTTTGTAAATAAAGTTCTTTAGAGGAGGCATTGTTTGGTTTTGTTCTTATATCCCCAGAACCTAACATACCTAGGAGGCACTTAAATGTTTGTGGAATTGAACTGATCATCACAATGTAACCAAGATAATGTCATGCTGAGAGTATTCTTGACCATGATGCTCTTTTTTTTTAACATCTTTCTTATCAATGTTAACAGATTTCCTCGAAATTTCCCATTCAATAATGAATAATAATAACAAAATTTCTAAAACTATAAGCCTCCTATTGATATAGAAATCCCAACTTCTGGGTGTGGAGCCAATATGGCAGAGTAGAGAAAGCACTAAGCTGAGTTCTCCCAACATTCTCCTCCAAATAACTATAAAATAATGCCTCAAATCAAATTCCGGAATGGCAAAGCCGACAAAAGGTCAGAATGATATGGTCTTCCAGACCAAGACAACTTAAGAAATCAGAAAGAAAGATCTGTGACATGGGGTTGTAGGATGGTCCTGAACCTATGTGAGTGAAAAACCAGTGGTGGGGCTAGGTGATGGTAACAGAAGCAGCAGCAACTTTGGGAGCTCTAAAGTCAGAAATGATAAGGGGTCCTGGCAATTGTTCAGGAAGAAATTACTAGAGACCCCTATACTAACACTGGATGCAAAATCAGACACTATTTGGCAAATCCATTGCCTAAATCCACTTCTGGGGCACGGTTCAAGGGCAGACAGGGACACTTTCAGTCAAGAGGGAAAGGGAGCCTTGAGTAGCAGTTTTGTGGCACAAGCAATCAGGGACCCTAAGGAACAATATTACTTCTGATCCTAAGAGACCAGGATCCCTTTCTGGGTAAGGACCAGAGTGCAGACCAGGAGAGCAGTGACCAAATGTCCCCCAGGTCATAACACTTTGGAAGCACCAAAAACTTCCAAAAAAAGTGAAAAATCCTGAAGCTTGAAACATAGCCTCTCCACCTCCACCCACATGTTCTGGAAACAGAACCCAACGTTAACATAAAGTTCAAAATCAAGAAATAGGACTGAAAAATGAGCAAACAATAAAAAAAGAACCTGATCATAAAAAGTTTCTATGGTGACAGAGAAGATCAAGACACAAACTCAGAAGAAGACAATGATGTCAAAACAGCTACAAGCAAACCTCAAAGGAAAAACAAATGTGAATTAGACACAAGCCCAACAAAAACTCATGGAAGAGCTAAAATGATTTTCAAAATCAAGTAAGAGTTGTACAGGAAAAAATGGGTAAAGAAATGAGATGAAGGAAGAAAATCATGAAAAGATAATTAATAGTTTGGTATAAAAAAAAAAGAGGAACAAAATACACTGAATAGCACCTTATAAAACAGAATTGGCAAAATGGAAAGAGAGATACAAAAATTGGCTGACATAAATAACTTCTTAAAAAGCATAATCATTCAAATGGAAAAAGAGGTACAAAAACTCACTGAAGAAAATAATTCCTTAAAAATTAGAATTGGGCAAGTGGAAGCTAATGACTCAACAAAGCATCAAGAAACAATTTTTTAAAAGAAAAAAATGAAAAAATGGAAGAAAATGTGAAATATCTGGTTGGAAAAAAAATAATAACTGACCTAGACAAAGCCTTTGACAAAATAAAACACCCATTCCTACTAAAAACAATAGAAAGCATGGGAATAGATGGAACTTTCATCAAAATGTTCAGTTGTTGTTTTGTTGATTAGTTGTTTCTGACTTTTATGATCCAATTTGGGGTTTTCTTGGTAAAAATTCCAGAGTGATTTGGCATTTCCTTCTCCTGCTCATTTTATAGATGAGGAAACTGAGGCAAATAAGGCTAACTGACTTGCCCAAGATCACACAGCTGGAGTCTGAGGCCAGATTTAAATTCAGGTCCTCCTCACCACTACTGTGCCACCTAGCTGCCCCCTAAAATGATAAGTAGTATCTATCTAAAAACATCAACAAGCATTATCTGTAACGGGGATAAGCTAGAAGTCTTTCTAATAAGATTAGGAGTGAAGCAAGGATGTCCATTATTACCACTACTATTTAATATTGTACTAGAAATGCTAGTTACAGCAGTAAGACAAGAAAAAGAAATTGAAGAAATAAAAATAGGTAATGAGGAAACAAAACTATCACTCTATGCAAATGATATGATAGCCTACTTAGAGAACGCTAGAGAATCAACTAAAAAAATATTAGTTGAAACAGTTAACAACTTTAGCAAAGTTGCAGGATGTCAAATAAACTCACATAAATCATAAGCATTTCTATATACCACCAACAAAACTAACCAGGAAGAGACATTCCATTTAAAATAATTGTAGACAATATAAAATGCTTGGTAGTTTCTCTGCCAAGACAAACCCAGGGGCTATATGAACACAATTACAAAACACTTTTCACGTAAATAAAGACAGATCTAAACAATTGGAGAAATATTCGTTGCTCATACATAGGCTGAGCCAATCTAATAAAAATGATTCTTCTACGTAAGGTAATTTACTTATGCAGTGCTGTAATAATCAAACCTTCAGTTCAGTCATTTTTTCAGTCATGTCCAACTCTTTGTGACCTCTTTTGGGGTTTCTTGGCAAAGATACTGAATTCTTGGCAAAGATACTGGTTTGTCATTTCCTTCTCCAGTTTATTTTACAGATGAAAAAACTGAGGCAAACAAGGTTAAGTGACTTGCCCAGGGTTACAGTTTGTAGGTGTTCAGGGTCAAATTTGAACTCAAGAAGATGAGTCTTCGTGACTCCAGCCCCAGCACTCTATCCACTGTGCAATCTAGCTGCTCTATCAACCTAACTACCAAAAAACTATTTTATAGAGGCAGAAAAAAACGACAATTCATCTTGAAGAACAAAAGGTCAAGAATATCAAGGGAATCAATAAAAAAAGAATGTGAAGGAAGGCAGCCTCTCAGTTCCAGATTTCAAACTATATTACAAAGTGGTAATCATCAAAATAACCTGGTACTGGCGAAGATTTAGAGTGGTAGATCAGCAGAACAGATTAGGTACACAATATACAGCAGTAAATGACCTTAGTAATCTAATATGTGATAAACCCAAATATCCAAGCTTTTGGAATAAAAACTTAATATCTGACAAAAATTGCTAGGAAAACTGGAAAGCATTTTGGCAGAAACCAGGCACAAACCAACCTCTCATATCATATACCAAGATAAGGTCAAAATGGGTACAAGATTTAGACATAAAAGGTGATATCGTAAGTAAATTAGGGCAGCATGGGAAAATGTACCTGTCATGTCTATGGATAAGGGAAAAGTTTATGACCAAACAAGAAATAGAGAGTATCACAGGAAGTCAATGGATAATTTTGATCACATGAAATTAAAAAGTTTTTCCACAAACAAAACTAATCCAGACAGAATTAGAAGTAAAATAGGAAACTGGGGGGGGGGGGGGAATCTACATCATTTCTCTAATAAAGGTCTCATTTCTCAAATATATAGGAAACTGAATGACATTTATAAAAATAAGAGCCATTCCCCAGCGGATAAATGGTCAAAAGAAATGAATAGGAGTCAAAACATTCTGGCAAACAATTTGGAACTATACCCAAAGAGCTATAAAACTGCATATCTTTTGACCCAGCAATACTACTACTAGTTCTGTATCCCAACGAGATCAAAGAAAAGGGGAAAGTACTTACTTGCAGAAAAATATTTATAGCAGCTCTTTTTGTGGTGGCAAAGAGTTGGAAATTGAGGAGATGCCCATTAATTGGTGAATGGCTGAACAAATTGTAATATATGATTGTGATAGAATACTATTGTGCTATAGGAAATGATGAACAGGATAGTTTCAGAAAAACCTGGGAAGACATATAAACTGATGCAAAATGAAATTAGAAAAACCAGGAGAACATTGTACATGGGAATATCAATAACGTAAAGGTGACTGACTATAAAAGACGTAACTATTCTGATCAGTAAAATAATCCAAGGTGGTTCCAAAGGACCAAGGATGAAAAATGCTGTCCACCTCCAAAGGACTGATGAACTCTGATTGAAGTATACTTCTTAAACTTTTTTATGTTTCTTTATTTTATTATTTTAGTTAGTGTTTTCTTTTGCAACATGCTAATCTGGAAATATGTTTTGCATGACTTCACATGTATAATCAATATCAAATTGCTTGCCTTCTCAAGAAAGGGGGAGGGGTAGGAGGGAGGGAGAAAATTCAGAACTCAAAATCATAAAAAATGAATGTTAAAAAATTTTGCATGTAATTGGGAAATATTTAATGAAATCAATTAAAAACATAACTAAAAAAAAAAAAAGAAGAAATCCCGCTAGCTTAGAATTGGAAGGCCCTGAAGCTATCTATTTTGGTCCATACCTGAGGAGGAATCTGCTTTGCAGCTTCCCTGACAAGTAGTCAACAACTTTTCCCTTAAAGAGAGGGCCCATTCTATGATTGGCCAGCTCTAAATATTAGGAAAGTTTTCCTCTTAGGAAAGCAAAAATCTTTCTAATTCTTCCCTTTTCAAAACAAGCCTAATTTCTTTTCTGTTTGCCCTTCAGTCCCCGGTGGGGAGAGGAAGGTCCTCTTCTTTAGGCTAAATATTTTCAGTTCTTCCAACCAGTCCTCCCATTGTCTCATTTCTAGTATTTTCACTATCCTTAAAGAATTAATTTAGAAATATAAGCATTAGGTACAAGCATTAGGTACCTTGAACAACATATTTTCAATGGTCAGAAAAGGTAAAACTAAAAGCTCAGAGTCTAGTTTGGAGGCTGCAACAATGGTCTAAGTAAGAAGCAATAAGAAGCCAAAATAAAGTGACAGTTTTGTGAATTCTTAGAAGGGAATGTATGTCAGAGGTGTGGAGAAAGAATTGAACTGGATTGGATTAGAACAAGGTGCCAGTGTATTATATTTTAATATCACAGTGGATCTGTGATTTCATCAATGTGGACACTCCTTCTGTCAGTGCATATCACAACCCATCTATAATATTCATATTGTGCAACTCTTGTCAAGGTCAAAACAAAAATAAAAACAACAACAGCAATGATACCCTGCTTGCTAGAGGTCTTCCTTTGTATCTTTTAACATTATGGGTACCATTGTAATACTCAAGACTGCCTACCCATTATCCTTATCTATATATCTTATTCTACTTCTCGGATATATGCCCTCTAGTTTTCAATTATACTCATCCACTGACTACACAGTAAAAATTATATGAGAAAAAGAATAAGCCTTGGGGCAGGTAGGTGGCACAGTGGATAGAGCTCTGGCCTTGGGGTCAGGAGGACCTGAGTTCAAATCTGACCTCAGACACATAACACTCACTAGCTGTGTGACTCTGGGCAAGTCACTTAAACCCAATTGCCTCACCAAAAAAAAAAAAAATAAGCCTTTATTCTAAATGCCAAAGTTAGTATTCACTCATTGGTGATCCTTTGCTTATACTTGTATATGTGTTTTTATCCCTTTTGCACAGGATAGAGTTGGACACAGACATGAAACTCACAAGATCTGGGAAAATTGCTCTGATTATCTTGGTGGTCATAATCGTAGCAGCAGTCATTGGAGTCATTGTTTACTTTGTGGTCTATGGTGAGTGTCCATTGTATCAGGCCTCATACTCTCGTGGATTTACTCTGATTCTCAGATCTGGAGAGATATTATGTTAAGGATATTTCTCTTTCTATCTTTGAAATTTTTAAGCTTTTATCACAGGCCCTTGAAGAAGCTAGGAGCTTTGGAAAATGTGGGAGAGAAAGGTAGTTGACAAGATCAATTTGAGCAGAACTTAGGCTACCAGTTATGTCCTCCAGAATTCTTCCATTAATCTAACATATATTTAAACAATTTAATCCATTCAAGACATTGTGCTAGGCACTGGGGAGATAAAAAAATTATCACCTATATTTATGCAATTTACATTCTAATAGGGAAGAGAACATATGTACAAAAACAACTATTATGGGAGGAAGAATGTGAAAATACAATTAGAAGGTATATAAAATTCAGTAGAAATTCAGAGGTGAATAAGATTACTTCTAGTTGGAAATATTAGAGAAGGCCTCATTGAGAATCAAAAAATTACAGAATTTGAGTTGGAAGAAACCTCAGTGGCTATTTAATCCAAGAGGTTAAATCATTGCTGAATGAACTCAACTTGGAGTAAACACACTAGTTTAATCAATAAGCATTTCCCATACAAAGAAAAAGCAAAACTGTCCCCATCCTGAAGGAACTTACATTTTAACGAAGAAAACATCTGTGTGTGTGTGTGTGTGTGTGGTGTGTGTGTGTGTGTGTGTGTGTGTGTGTGTGTGTATGAAGTGGTACATAGAATAAGGAAAGAAGTAGAAGGAGACAAATCTGGAAAGGTAGGTTGAAGATAAATAAAGTGTCTTAAATGACAGTCTCAATTTTTTTTCTCTCTCAGAAGCAAACTTCAAGGATTTACTCCTTTTTTTTCCTTGTTCTGAGAGAATTTTTTAATAAATATGTCCCATTGCTTCTTCAAGAGCTTTGCAAAGGCTCCTCTAGAGACAAGCAAAAAGTGGGATAGAAAAAAATCTCTTGGGATAGAAAAAAATATTCAATATTTTGTTTTATAGATCTTCCCAAATTGAGGAAAGGTAGGGTATTATACCTGGAGAAGGGACAAATATAGGAGTTGGCTTTTTAGTTCTAACAACCAGGAGTATGTTGACATACCTAAGAAGGACTTCATAGCCAGATCTTTCCAGTCTCCATGTCCTGAGTTCATTCCATTACACCATGTTTCTTTTGATTTTTTTAAATGTATAGATTTTAGTGTAGTGCAAAATATACTGGATTGGAATTGGAAGAGATATATGAGTCCCAGATTTTCTACCTAGCTATATGATAAAGAGCAAATCATTTAATTTCTTTGTCCCTGAGTTTTTTCATCCAGAAAACAGAAATAATAACAACCATCTCACAGGGTTGTTGTTGTAAGGATCAAATGAGACATGATATGTAAAATGTTTTATAAAACCTCTCATTATTAGTTTTCCTTCAATCTTCCCTAACTAGATTGCATTTAACATCCTTGTTTTATTTTGTATTCAGTACATATGGGGAGGCTAGATGGCGAAGTGGATAGAGTTCAAATCTGGCCTCAGCTTTGTGACCCTGGGCAAGTCACTTAATCTTGTTTACCTTAATTTTCTCATCTGTAAAATGAGCTGGAGAAGGAAAACGGTGAACCATTCTATTATTTTTGCCAAGAAAACCCCAAATAGGATCACGGAGTCAGGCACAACTGAACATATATATTATTATGTAGTCTTCCCTACATCCCAAAGAAAGGAAGGGAATGCACATTTATATAGCACCTGCAATGTTTCAGGCATTGTGCTAAGTGCTTTCTACAGTTATTATCTCATTTGATCCTCACAACAATCCTGTGAGGTAGGTCCTGTTATTAACCCCATTTTACAGATAAGAAAACGGAGGCAAATAAAGACTGAGTTGCTCAAGGTCACACAGCTAGTAAGGATGTAAGACCAAAGTTGGACTCAAAGTCTCCTGACTCCAGGTCCAGTGCTCTTCCCACTATTATACCACCTCCCATGGAATATAAAGTCCTTAATATAAGGATTGTTTCCATTTTTTGTCTTTGTATCTCCAAGTACTTAGCATAGCACCTGTCCTAGTAGGTGCTACTCGTTAATTGATTGAACCAAGAATTGATTGAACCAGTTTTAATCAAACTGAGAAACGAACCAATGTTACTAAAAATTTGTTTCTTTAAAAATGAAATTCATATATTATTTCAAAATGTCATCATCACCAGTCAATTATTAAATATAGTCAATAGACCAACCCCTTCTTATACACACACACACACACACACACACACACACACACACACACACACACACACACTTTACAGGCTAGTTCTCAGTAAAATAAAACTTTCCACACATATATGACTTTCCTTCTACCACAGTTCACTTTAGTCAAATAGGCAATAATATTTTTTGAGCACCAACCCTGTGCATAACAAGGAATACTTGGTTTTTGGAGGTGGGCAGAGCAAATCACACCATGTCCTTGCTTTCCACCTCCACATTTTATACAAGTGAAATCAAGTTACAGTGAACATCAAGGTTATTTTTGAGGGAGAAAATAAGAGGAATAGGACAAGGTCAGTTCCACCCACTTTGTCTTGGATGGGAGTGCAGGAAGTTACTGAATGTATATATGTATATATGTGTATGTATTATGCAAGTGTGTATACATGCATGCATTATAAATTACGACTTTGGTACTTTTTGATACCAACTAGGCAAGGTCATTGCCTTCTCCATACCTCCCCAAGTTGCTAAAAAAGCATAATCCCTCAAAGCACTGATTAAGGACAATCATTCTGATTTGTTGTACAAAACAAAACAGAAGAAATAATAAAAGAGATTGGAGAGAGGAAGAGTGAGTGAAAAGAACACTAGACTAGGAAATGGAAGGCCTATATTTTATTCCTAGACCTCCCACTAACTGCATGACCTTGTTTGAATTATTTAACCTCTCTAGGATTGTTCCCTCATTCATAAAATGAAAAAGTTAGGTTAGATGATTTTTGGTGGTGTCTCTTCCAGTTCTGTCTTTTCTGTCTTTTTGGGATTCTATAACAAGAATAGGACTCCAAGCATCTTATAGTCTAAGGTAGTAGAAAGAATAAAGATACATTAAAAATGTATAGAAATACTATATTTAGTTTACTCTATAGCAATGCTTTATGTGCAAATTTATGTTAAGGGTCACAAAAGAGATTTCTTTGGTGAAACTATTTGTGTTAACATAATCTAACCTATGAATTAGATAATTTATGGGCTCAGTAATACCTTATTATGGAAAATTTTTAACTTTAGAGATTAAGCTACTTGTAAATCTTATCTTAAGAAAAACAACACTCCTGATTTTAACTACACCATTAGGATATCTGTATAATTCCTTAAAGAAAATTAAATTAAGATTTTTTTAAATCACTACAGACTTGTAGGAACAAGTACAGTGCAGCCTAAAACTATTAAGAATAACTGAGGAGTTGCTTCCTAATTCCTAGCTTCCTAACCCATCTTTTAAAAAGTGGCTGGAGACTCCTAGTGGGAATTCATCCTGAGGCTGTCTATGCAAAGCCAAAACATCTGGGCAAACAGTGAAAAAGTCGAAACAATCATCTAAAATCTTCACAAATTTGAATATTTGGCACTGGGTAGACAAAATGTCTATATGATTAACTGGATTTATACTTTCAATCAAGATGTTCTGACATCATAGAAAAGCATTCTTAGTTGGACACTCCTCTTTTGGATGACACAAACTCAGCACCATTATTTGGGATTTTATAACCTTTAAAAAAAAACAGGGTTTTCTGGTTCTCCATTCCCAACTATAATCTTAGAATTAGAAATCTGTATTATATTTATATATGTACCTGTTGTTACCCATGATAGAATGTAAATTTCTCAAGAGCAGATTTTTTTTTTAAATACAATCTGGCTACTGACATCATTCAAGTGAAATTGCTCTAAGATTGCCAATGATCTCTTAATTGATAAATCTGATGATCTTTTGTCAGTCCTCATCTTTCTCGACATATCTGCTGCATTTGTTGCTGTCAACCACTTTCTCTTTGTATATACTCTCTCCTCTCCGGTTATTCAAGACACTGCTGTCTCCTTGTTCTCTTTTACCTAATAGCTCCTTCTCAATGTCCTTTGCTGGTTCATCATCCAGTTCATCCTCTTCCTAATCGTGAATGTTCTCCAAAGTTCTGTCCTAGGCCCTCTGCTTTTCTCTCCCTATACTCTCTCTGGTGTGAGGGGTTGTTGAGCCCTTTTCAGGACTGCTCATCTACCTTTGGTATTCATCTGATTCACTCACCTCTCTCACCTGTGGCTCCAAGAAGTTGTAGCACGTGCAATGGCCACACCATGGTAAACCATCTGGGCAGACTGACCCGGTTGAGTTCAACTACTGATTATCTTCCCCCCCAAATCCAGCCATCTTCTAAACTTTTTTATTTTTATCAAAGGAATTCTTCCAGTCTCCCAAGTTTGTAACACTGGTGTTATCTCCAACCCCTCACTCTCCCTCATGCCATATATCTAATCAATTGCCAAATCTTGCCATTTCTACCCCCACAATGATAACAACAATCAATGATAACAATACCTAACATTTATGTAGTATTTTAAAGTTTGCAATATGCCTTACAAATATTATTTTATCTTCACAACAATTCTGGGAGGTAGATTATTATTATCCCCATTTTTACAAATGTGGAAACTGAGACAGACAGCATTTGAGTGACTTGCCCAGGATCACACAGCTAGTAAATACTCCACAATATCTTTCATACCCTACCAGTTATCTCTATTCACACAGCTACCACCTTAGTTCAGGCCCTCATCACCTCTGACATAGATTATTGTAATGGCTTCCTGATTGATTTCCTTGCCGGTAGTCCATCCTCATTGCCAAAAGGATTTTCCTTTAACAAAAGTGAGACCATTTCACTCACCTGCTCAATCAATTCCAGTAGTCATTCAGTAAGTCAATAAACATTTAAGTGGCTACTATGTGCCAGGCACTGTGCTAAGCACTGAGGATACAAAGAAATATAAAAGTCAGTCTAAGCTCTCAAGGAGCCTACAGCCTAATGGGATCCCTGGCGACACTAGGATCACAGATAAATCCTCTGTTGAGCTCTTAAAACCTTTCATAAACTTACCCCAATCTTATCTTTATCACCTCATTGTGTATTATTTTCCCCTATATTCTGCAATATTCTGCATATTACTGTTGTGCCTTCTTTACATATCACATTTCTTTATATACCTTGCTTTTATTTAATTGTTTGCATATTGTTTCTCCCACTAGACAAAAGCTTTTTGCCTTTCTTTCTATCCCCAGTGCTTAGTACAGTACCTAGTAGGCACTTAATAAATGATTGTTGACTGACTGACTGTTCCTCACAGTAAACACTCCATTTTCTGTCTGTGTGGGCCTTTTCACTGGCTGTCATCCAAGCCTGGAATGTATCCCTTACATGAAGTCCTTATATGAAGTGTTCCTTACATGAAGCATTCCCTGATTTCAACAGCTAGAGAGCTCCTCTCAAGCTAACTTCTATATAACAACTTTCTATTTATTTGTATTTGTTCTCTTTATATTTATTCTATATGTACATATCTATGTCTTTGTTGTCTCTTTTGTTATAATATAAGCTCCTTGCAAGTAGGCATTGTTTCATTCTTTTTCTTTGCATCCCTAGTACCTAGTAGAGTGCCTGACATAGAAAAGGTGGTTAATAAATGCTTGTTTGATTATTATGGAAATATAGGTAATGTGGCATTGCATTCTTATGTGACAAACTTGAATTCTGATATATATAATTTTTAAATTTTTCATTTTTAAAAATATCCTGAACACATTATTAAATAGATTACAATTTTTTGAGAGAAACCACTTCTCTGCCAAAGCTATATCAACATTTTCTGGGCACTCAACTTCTATTTCACATGCCGTTTCTTCAATGGGAATAGTAAATAGATACAAAAAGATATACTAATGTTTCCCTCTCTACTTCACAGGTAAAACACCTTTCTATTACCACATCAGCTTTAAACTTGCTAATGTTGAATATGACAGCAAGTTTAGCAAGCCATATTCTCAAGAATACATACATCTAAATGAAAGGATAGTGTCTCTGGTAAGTTTGGGGTTTTTTTGCCTTTTTTCCTTTCCATACAATGCATTTGAAGTGGTAGAAGTAAATTGTACAAATAATAACAATATATTAATACATCACTTTTAGTTTTACAAAGTGCTTTTCTTATGACAACCTTGGAAGGTAGATAATACAAATATCCCCATTTCCCAGATAATTAAACTAAAATTCAAAGAAGCTAACCAATGTGTCCACGATCACATAGCTAGTAATTGTTGATGCCAGATTTTGAGCCGACATCTTCTGATCTTTCCATTATACCATGTTGCTTCTCTACGCAAAAAAATCCAATTTAGCATCCTCACTCTCTCTTTTTATACTTCCAATTGAATTTGAGCTGGGAGAGATCTGTAATTCTAAATCATTGAGACATTTTAAAAATTATTATCTTGTATAAATATAATACCTTGGAAGTTTTCATTCTTAAAGGCATTGAAGGATTTTTAATTTCAGAAATGTTTATTCTTTCCAACAATACAACTTATGACCTATCTATTCCTCCTCCTCTTGTGTTATTCATGCTTGTGTCCTCCTATATATCCTCCACAGACAGTCTACTCTAAGTGCTACAACTCTTCTGGATGGAGACCACTGTCCACTGGTTACTCTTCTCTCTTCCTTTCCAGTCATTCTTTAATGTTTTAATGTTACCCATCTTTCCTGTGTAATTCTTCACTGATAAGATGATGCAGCTTCCTTGTACTCACTCCGCACCTCTTCATTGTCCATTGGGTGCCACAGAATTTTAATTATTTGGAGATTTTAGCATCCCTTGACTTGTAGCCTTATCATATCACTGGAATATTATTCATGTTTTAAAAAATGAGTCTTTGTTGCTGGGAAAAGTTTGGGGTTATTAAAAATATTGCCAAATGTCCCGAAAACAATCTAGCCTAGCTTCTTCCTCCTATTCAATGGGCCTAGTTCAATGTCTATCCACAATATCTAGACAAGACACTGATGGGCCAATTCAATCAGTTATCTACCTTATTGCACATTATAGTATGCTTGTTTGTTTTTTTGTTTTTGCATTTTGATAAGGCAATCCAGGTTAAATGACTTTCCCAGAGTTACACAGCTAGTAAGTGTTATGTATCTGAGGTCAGATTTGAACTCAGGTCCTCCTGACTCCAAGGCCGGAGCTCTATCCACTGTGCCACCTAGCTGCCCCCAGGTAGAGAGGGTCCATGGAAGTAGGATTTCCCTTTTTCTTTTTTGGGTTTTTTGTTTTTGTTTTTGTTTTTTTGGAGAGGCAGTTGGCGTTAAGTGACTTGCCCAGGGTCACAAAGCTAGTGAGTATCATCTGAGGTCACATTTGAACTCAAGTCCTCCTGACTCAAGGACGGGCACTCTATCCATTACACCACCTAGTTGGCCCTGCATACTATACTATGGACAATGTTGCTGTTCAGTTGTTTCAGTCATGTCTGACTTTTTGTGACCCCATTTGGGGTTTTCTTGGTAAAGATACTGGAGCAGCTTGCCATTTCCTTTTCCAGCTTATTTTACAGATGAGGAAACCGAGGCAGACAGAATTAAGTGACTTGCCCAGGATCACACAGCGAGTATGTGTCTGATGCCTGATATGAACTCAGATTTTCCTGACTGTAGGCCCAGTGTTAGCTAGGCTGCCCTACTGTGGACAACAGGCATACTTCAGTTTGTTGTTCATAAAATCATAGGTTTTGTTCTAGAAGGTACTCTAAGAATCATCCAATATAAGTCCCTCATTTTAGAGATAAAGAGACTGGGATTAAACGTCTTGCCCAAAGTGATAGTGGTATTAACTTTCAAAACCAAGATTCAAACTCAGGTCCTCTGACTTTAAATCCAACCCTTTCCATTGTACCATTCAGCCTCCCTTTTTCCTGAATGGATAATTAGGCCAAACTCTTTTAAGGTGATTATAGATCTAATCTATGAGGTTCTGTGTAATGGCTTGGGGCTTAATGAAATCACTGCAATGCCACCTACAAACAAGAGCATCTGGAAAAATCTTGTCATCCACAGGACATCTGCTTTTCATTTGAACTCTTGACTGGACCTCCTCTATGACAGTGGCAAACACCCTGAGAAAGAATCTTTGCAAATTAAAGATGTCACACACAGTTACCTCGATTGTTATGTATTTCAAGGTATCTTATATGATTTTAACATCAGGATTACCACACCTTGTTGGAGAAAAGCCTGCAAACAGTATTTTAATCTACTGAATCAAATCCTTTTTCTAGAGTCAAGAAATAATCAGCTTGGTGGCATCTCATAATCTCAATATTTTTCAGTGTATTGTCTGACTATAACATTTTTATCCCTTCTAGAAAATCATCTGTGAAAGACTGCCTATTCTCTTCTTGTACCATTTTAGGGCCTACTCAAAGCCTAGATTTTCCACCTGTAGAACACATGTCAAGATGAAGGTAGGAAGCCCCCAGGCCTAGCTTATTCTTGAGACTTTTTCTTCTTCCATTCATTTGCATAAGAGACCAAATGGATTTGAGGGCTCTTAAAAGGTGTATTTGGTAAAGCCACACAGTTTGGTGAGGATTCTATAGTAGATCCATGTTAAAATGAGTTTGAAGGAAGAGAATCCCTATGAAGAAATTAATCAGGGAGCTAAAAGGACTTTCTGATCCTAAATCAGGTTGGGAGACTCCTGATAGTGAATCTGCCCTCAGATGAACAGGAAATAGGAAGATTAATAATAATAAAAATAATAACAATAGACAAGTCTGAAGGCACAAATTAACTGAGGCGAATGGTTCTGTTTTCCAAAAAGGTTAGTGCCTGGGCAGGGAACCCCCTTCTGAAGAGGAAACATCCAATTCTACCCTGAAACAGAAACAACATTGCCTCCACACCTATAGTAAAAAAGCTGATCAAGTCTTCCTCCTTAGTCAGATGACTGGGTGTGCTTGGCTTTTACTTTTCTAAAACAGCCTTATCGTGAAGCCTCTGGGCATTGACCAAAAGAGAAAGGACAGAAAGCTGACCACCTCTCCCAGTGAAAAACAGCTCATTTGAAGACACCAGCTGAAGTTCAAATCTGGAAGCAGAAATTCCAAAGCCTTGTGCCAAGGAGTGCCTTACATGGCAATAACCACAAGGCCAGTAGAGCACCAGTAATCAGAAACTACAAGACACCAATAGGAAGTAAGGCATGCACATGCTACAGAGACCACATACTTAGAAGAGACTATACCCCTGGCAGAGACTAGATACCACCTAGAACCACTGGGGAGCAGACCCAATAAGAAAAGCACAATGATATCACCAGAATTCATCAGCAGCCATGAATGTATGAGTTTTCCCTCCACATATGAGCCCTTGTCCTAGGTTCCAAATGTACCACTTCACTGTGCGTCCTAGTCACACATGATCCTTGTGTGTAGACTATTACAGGATCAGTGACTTGCCTAAGACCTGAGTTTAGATCCTGCCTTAAACACTTACTAGCTAGGCAGGATCTAAACTCAGGTCTTCCTAATGCCAAGTCTAGTATTCTATTCACTACATCAAATCTTCCCATCTTTTCTATATCCTTCATAGTAATTTCTTTTTTTTTTAATTTATTTATTTCTTGATTAGGCAATTGGGGTTAAGTGACTTGCCCAGGGTCACACAGCTAGTGTCAAGTGTTTGGTCTGAGGCTGGATTTGAACTCAGGTCCTCCTGACTTCAGGGCCAGTGCTCTATCCACTGTACCACCTAGCTGCCACCATAGTAATTTCTTAAAGCATAATAATATTCCAATACATCCATTTGCCATAATTTTAATCTGTAGGTAACTACATAGCTTCCAGTTCATTGCTACAAATGGTTGCTACAAATACTCTTACATTCAAATGGATCTGTAATTTCCTCAATTCAGGAGTTACTTCTAATTCTCAGGAGTTACTTCTCAACCCCTTCAGGGTCTGCCCATCCTGGATTATACTTGTCCATGAAAGAGGAAGGAAAAGAGGAGAGAGTGGGGAAGGAAGTCTACCCAAGAGGCCACAGGTCTTCCTTGCTTTCTCCCAACATCTTACAGCACCAGTGAAACACTCTGGTCATCTACTTGCTGTCCTTCACTTTTATCACATGACCAGCCCATCTTCTCTTCTTGCCAGACAATTCCTTGATGACATCCTCTACTCTTATTCTTCATTGGTTATATGTTATATACTGTTCTTATCCAACATAAGCCTTTCCACTGCCCTTTGTATTATGGCCATTTTTAGTTCTGAAGCAGTGGTGTTCCATTCAGCAGCACCAGTAAAATGTTTGTAATGAAAAGATGGGTCTTTGCCAGTTATGGGAAGTTTGAGGTTAGTGTAAGTGTTTTGCAGTTTTCCAAAGCAATGTAGCCTGCTCTTCTCTTGCTCAAATTTGGGCCCAGATGATTTTCCACCTGTATTGTCTTCCAATATCGATTTCTTCATCCATTAGACTTTGCTTTGTAGATGGATCAGACAAACTTCTTTGAGTGAATACAGATCTGTTCCAGGAGACTCTGTGATGTCTTGGCACTTGCTGCAAACAATATGTCATATGCAAATAGGAGTATTTGGAAGACATCCCCATCCGTGGGGAATCCCTCCTCAACCCAGTCTGTGCTGAATCTATTCTATCATAGGGCCAAATGCATTTAAGATTCCTTAGAAGATGTAACAACAGAAATACCCTTGTTGTATTATCCTCTGATAATAAACATCAAGCGAGGCATAAAACAGGGACATACTGTTTCCCATTAATACCCTCATTAACAATACCCTCAACTTATGTAAAATTGACCTTCATAAAGATTTTGAATAGATGGGAGAGTAGATGTATAGGGCAGTAATAATTGACTTTTTATTTTGGATGTTAACAAGGTCTGATTTTTTCAGTACCTTTGGTATATTTGTTTCTTTCCAATACATTGTATATCTGCCCTTCAATGCCCTTACAACTGTATCACCTTCGTGATGATATACTTGTTTCAGTCTGGTTGCCTTATCCATCTTTTTTCTTTTTAGTACCATTTCTACATCCTCTCTAAGCACCTCAAGCACTGTGATGCTAGGGTCCAACTGTGGTAGTTCCATTATCCTTGATTTTTTGAAAGTTTGTCAACACGATTTCCACAAATACTTTCTGATAAAAATTTATCATCTGCTTGTATTCCTCTTTCCATTTTCATCTTTGAATGTCCTTGAGATAACTTTACTTAGTTGGATCTCTTGCCAAGCTTCCTTTAAACTGGTTTTATCTTCCATTGCTTCTTTATGATATAAAGAATGATATATGATATATAGAGATGATATATATCATATAGAATGATATATGATATATAGAGATCTTCTATATGATATATAGAGATGATATTTCTCTTAATTGTCCATCATGCTGCTGCTTAAGATTTTACAAAGGAGTTACCTTTGTAACCTGATGTTGCCTTTGGTAACTATCTGTCTCTAATTTGTAGTTAAGTCAAATGTTTATTAATTAAAGCATTTTCTGGACTATTTTGGTCTCTGTGTTTTAGAAATTAATTTATATTGGTTTAACTTCTGTATAAAATGATTATAATTGGTGTTAATGTCATTTATGTAGTCCATTTCCCGTGTTTTTATTTTCAATAGTTTGTTCAAATAATTCCAAGTGAAATCTTAATTGTACTTCATATCTTTTTCTCATTGCTATTCTTTCTTCCTCTTTATAATAAGTTATAATTGTATTTTGTACAAGTTAATATTTTGCCAGTGCACAGACAGCCAACTCAAGGATAACGACAGTATCAATAATGAGTCATCAGTTTTATTCTTTGTGATTTTGGGGCTCACCATGTCTGGTATCTATGAATTTTTTTAAGTATTCACGATATAGAGGTATGAGTTTTCCATATAATTTACAAATCTTTGACTTCTCTAATTTCTTTGTACTGAACCATACTTTCCAATATATTTTTCTTCATCCTCGTTTTTCCTATCTTTGCATTGAAGGTGCTGTAAATATTTTGGTGTATATAGGATCTTCCTATTTTTGTCCTCCTTGGGGTATGTGCCCATAATAATTGCTATAAAATGTATGTACATATATTTTAATTCAATGTAACATGTATTTTTTAATCATGTATAGAACACTGTGTTAGGCCCTGGGAGAAATACAAGATTTAGCTAAGACGTGGTTTCTGACCTGACAGAGCTTATAAGCTAGGACATAAAACATATTGATCCAGCACAGTGGCGTAGCTAGGCCCTACTCAACTGAGAGTATCAGTGCTGGCAATGTGCACCTCCATTGGCCTTTTCTTGCTTCTGTGATTTGCAGAATGTTAAGTTCTAGGTAAAACTTTAGTTTTCAACAGGAGGACTGGAGTCTCAGTTCACACATTCATTGGCTTCTCACAACCACCTCAGCTTTCCAAAGAATGTTACTAATTACAATAATAATGTCGGGCACTCTAGTGTAGAGTTTCCCCAAAGAAGGAGTTAAAAGTAAAAATAAAAGGTACCCGGTGTATAAACATGAATCACATAAGGAATAGTGTGTTTATTCCACACAGAAAAAGGGATACTAAGCAAATAAAGAATCATAGACTGATTGAAACAGAATTTAGTAACTCATCACTACTAGTACAATTAGTTGGAATCCAAATATTTAAGCCTTTTGAGGTAGAGGGGATATAAACAGTTTTTGCAAAGCTGCTAATTAGCCACTTTACATATTACCTCTACTGAGCACAATTTGGTCAAGCAACAAATAGTATCATCTTTATAGCATCTTCTCTTTCTCCCCCACTGCCACTTTCCTTACTGCCAGTCTGCTCCCACTACTGCTACAAAAACAACCACTCTGATTGCCATTGCCCTTGGCATCAGCCTTCTCTTTCCACCACTGACAGTGCTGACCTATTAAGGAAAGAAAACATAAAGAAGGAGACAAAAAAGGTTAGAGGCCCCAGCACAGGTTCCCCTAGTTAAGTCACCCTAGTCTTAGACAACACATGAATAAGATCTGTGGGATAGGGAAGACCTGTCTTTTGACATCCCTCACTGACAGTCACAACTTGTTATTTGGAAAGCTGGAGCCAAAAAGGGCCACAAATTAGAAGCCTTGTATTAGATGTAGAACCCCCAGCTCATTATTGCTTTCATGGAACTCAGGGTACCAAGATCCTATTAACATCATCCTAGAGCACCCTGGGTCACTATTTTGACTTGAAGTTCATCCTCTAAGGCCTGAACAATAAGTTACATTGTCCCTGGAGTCCTCAGAAGTTTCTAGAGGAACTCTGAATGTGTGTTTCTTGAATGGCCTCAAAAGGCTCACTCAACCTTGCTACATACAGATAACCATAACTTTTTTTTAAAATTAATAATAAATGAATACAGACATCTAAAGCAAAGTATTTTATGAGGTGCAAAGGAGAAAAGTCATATTTATCGTGAGAATCAGAGAAGGCCTAGAGCAAAGGTGTCAAACAGGGCTGTCTCTGGGCTGCCTTACTCTAAAGCCTGCTGCTGGTATTGACACAGCTGGTGTCACAGACCTCTCCTGCCAACCTCCTAAGTTGTCTTGGGCTGAGAAATGTCTTACCCCAACCTTTGGTTGGTGTTGCCACTCCAGAATTTGATTTGAGGCCTTATTTTAAAGTTGTTTAGAGAGGAATGTTGGGAGAGTTCAGCTGAGTTGCTGCCTGTATTCTACCATCTTGGCCCCTATTTCCCTTCAAGGGGATTTCCTACTGCCCCACCTTGACCCCAAGAAGTTTCTTGGAGGCAGGGATTGTTTCATTTTTGTCTTTTTCTCATCACCTAGAATCATACCTGGCACACAGTAAGTAATTAAGATGTGCTTGTTGAAATAAATGTACCCTCTCAACATGGTAGTAGACACTGTGAGTATATTTATATGAGAAATGTAGAAAAATTGGAATTCTAAGCATCAAGGAAAGTTTTGTAAATGACTATAGGACTTGAGCCTCTAAATTCGCCACAAAAGCAGTCCTACAATTACTTGCACTGTCTTCAATCAAAAGCTACCTCAAAGAGAGCATTGACAGCAGCCACGACTCTCCATGAGGTTGGAGTAGGACAAAGTGTTTTGTCCATATCCTAACAATCTATAGAGAAGATTCTAATAGAACTCATTTGGGGTCAACCCTGGCTTATCATTAACTTTTGCAGCTTTAAAAACTTATGTCTGCTAAGCGATTAGGGTTCACTCTTAAAGCCTGTAGCTATCTTATGATAGAGTGGTTTTGATTTCCCCTTTAATTCAGGAGACCTGAATTTGAATGTTGGCTATGCCATTTTCTAGCTGTATGCAGTCCATTAAGCTCTCTAAGCCTCAGTTTCCATACATTTAAAAAGAGAGAACTAAACTATCTGACCCCTAAAGTCCTTTCCAGCTCTAAAATTCTCTAAGTAGGTATGGTTTTACTATTAGCTAAATTATTAAAGTGCATAAAGCTGGAGAGTTCTGAGTAAAAGGTGAAGCTCAGAGTTACAAAGTCAAGAATATTAAGGGAGAGGGATTGAAATAAGCAAAACAAGAAAACAACTCTTGGTAAAGGAAGAGAAAGTGAGTAAATAAAACCTCTGTATTTCAAGGGTGCGTGATTTCCATTGTGTGGATATTCTTCCTTTCTAATGATTCAGATTATAGCTTCTTTATGAATGATTAGACAATCTTTGAGAGTTGCTATAACCTAAAAATTCATAATCCTGTGGCCAGCCTAGTGATGAACTTCTCTGAACTTAGCTAGCATGGTCTTTAGGGGACAGATGAACAGCGCATCACTGGGCTTTTGCTTGAAGTATTTCCAAGTTACTAGGATCTGCCAGAGCTTACAGTCCACTAGCACAGCCTGCAAGAACTTGGAGTCTCATCTACACCAAGACAAGGCATCAGGGGAATACTTTAGTGAAGAAGTATACACAAATGCTTTAAGGAAAAAAGAAAAGAATCACATGTGCAGTAGATTCACTGATGATGGCTCTGTGTCATATTATCTTGACAATTCAATGAGCACAGTAGGGACCATCCAAGAGTCTAATGGGTAAGAGGAAGGGGGGTGGCAATTCGTTTAGGATCATTGAAAATGGTGGGTTTTCTTGAGTTTTACTGAGACTTAAAATTAAGTGGATGATCAAAAGTTAACACAAATCAATTGAAGTTAATTTTTTATGATAGAAGAGAGCTTCATCCTACTAAGTAGGAATATCATCTGTTCCCTTGATCATGAGATTTACAGCTGCAAATGACCTTTACAGATAAGGAAACTGAAATCCTGAGAAATAAAATGACTTGCCTAAGTCACAGAATTAAAAGGCAGGGCTAAGTTTAAAACCTACATTTCCTTCTGGGACACTTTCTACTGCACTATGCTTCTGTAAACTACAGAATATAATATGATAACAAGATGACAGAATATTGTTTAAGACGTAAGTCCATTCTATGCATATAGATGAACATCTTCCTATGCTAAGTTTAGACCAATTCATTCAAAAGAATTAATAGCCTTCTAGAAACATTAGTTTAATCTAGAGCTTCATAAATATATTCAAATGATCCTAGTATTCTGCTCTAGGAACCCTGAGTTTTCTCATTCCAGTTCAGAACTCAATCCCAGCAAAAGGGAGTTGCCAAATATTGCTCATATTCATCTTTAGGTCACTTTTACATTTGTTTGAGTAACTGACCTTACACGCCTTTCTTTCCATTTTCATTAAGCACAATGATGCTCAATATATTATAGTTATTACAAAGTATACTCCATTCCTAAGTAACACTAGCGAAACATAATAACATATACAAAGTGGAGGTGTATATCATTAGCAATAAATTGTACCAGATAAATGTACCAAACAGTCATAATGTAGGAAGATTAGGGATTGGACCTACGATTTCATTGGTATAGGGAATTCCTGAGTGAAGAAACTCCCTCTGCCATGCAAGTCACTGCCACCTTCTCTGCAACTGTTAGAAAACTGCCTAGAGCACTGACAAGTGAGATGACTTGTGTAGAGTCACATGGCCAGTAGCCAGGAGCCTGAATTTTCAGGACCTACAAATCACCACTGCTCCTACCACAACTACTGGACAAATATGTACTAGTTACCACACAGGCTACTGGTCAAATATTAGATTGTTCACTGAACTTGCTTTAAGGTCAATTTTTAGAAAATAACCTCAGGTCCCATCCCTCTACCTAAGTTAATTATTGAGTCAGACAAGAGGCCAGATGACTCACTTGGGGAGTATAGTTTAGTGTTTGAAAAAAAAAGAAACAACTTTTCAAAAAAAAAAAAAGAAAAACAACTTTTCTTCTCAGCTAGGAAAGAGACAGAATCTGTCATGGTTTGGACTGGACCAGGTCAGATTATGCTGATCTGGAAAGTTGGAATGAGGAATAATGACAGGAATGAAGAGGAGAACTGATCACAGCAGCAGAGCAGTTGGAATTTTTTGAATTTTGAAGGGAACCAAAATAAGCACTCAGCTTCTAGAATTTTTCACTGGCAGGTCCACTTATTTAATAAAAATCCTGCTGAGGTGGTTGAGAGTGTTCTTTGCTAAAGAAAATCAAGAAGCTGATGAATTATCACCTGTTCCTCTCCTCTCCCTTTTCCATCTAAAGGTATGAAATTTTAGATCCTAAGTCTTTATTTCTTTTTGGTTAAATTATTTCTTTTTTTTTTTGGTGAGGCAATCGGGGTTAAGTGACTTGCCCAAGGTCACACAGCTAGTATGTGTCAAGTGTTTGGTCTGAGGCCGGATTTGAACTCAGATCCTCCTGACTTCAGGGCCAGCGCTCTATCCACTGCACCACCTAGCTACCCCAGTTAAATTATTTCTTATTCATTTATTAGGACTTCAGATATAATTTTTAGGCAAAAATTATTCTGATTTAACTTTTTTTAAGTGTCAAAAAGAGTATAAATCAAAGGAATGGCATTCATTTTAATAGAAAAAAATTTTTATAGGTCAGGAATGCTCATCTCTGACCTAACAGCTAGAGGTAACTTTAGTCTCAATGTTCTAAGGTTTTATCAGTAATTTGTTAATAACCAGCATTAATAAGCTCTGGAGTAAGGATCACGGGTAAGGAGTAAGGACACAAACTTGCTCAAGACTAAAACTGTGATTTTATCTTTTTACTTCCAGTATGTTGGATCAATGGCAGCTTGAGTGATTTCCATGCCCCATACCCCAGTTTCCAGAGAGAGAAAAGATAGAGGGAAAAGGGTATGACCAGTAGGAAAACACCCTAAGCCAAGGCCCATGGGTAAAAAAATTATATATTGTATTGGATACCCATGTCCCTTGGACATTAAAGTCACAATTTCAATATTCCAGAACTATCATTCCATATTCAATGGATTGGCAAGTCAATCTATTAATCATTGAGCAGCATATTTCTAGAATAGAGAGAATCTAAGCAGAAATAAGGACCAATTGTCACAGGGTCCTTGTATTCCAAGGTGACAAGCATATCTAAGAGTTACATAGAGGAAGATCATGCCTAAAATCACTATATGTGAGAACATTGGACAGGAAATATAACTGAAGCAAAAAGTAGAACCTCACATCTCCCTGATATGTCTTTGTGTTACTTAACAGACAGAAGTTAGATTTCTGGGGCCTATAGGTTATTTCCCTATCTCCCATAAAGCCTCCTCATGACCTTCCAATACCAGATTATTGTGCCTATACTATGACAAAACTGGGTTTCCTAATCAACTTTTTAAATTTAACATGTAGCCTAATGTCCTAGATAATTTGGGATCAAATTACCAGTGTGTTTTGGACATTACTGCTAAAGTTGCTTATATTGAAACTTAGTGAATGACACATCAGACTTTGTTTTCTTTTCCTAGAAATTTTCTGGAATTCTTTGCTCTTCTTGTTCTACTTTGTTAGATTTTCTGGTCTGACATTCCAGAATGTTAATGGAACCTCTCTCTGCTTTGGTCCATTTGCCGAGTAAAGACAACAATTGTTCTTGGTCAGTTCCTTCTGACTGCATGCTTCAGACATGCAGGAGTGCCTTGGCACTGCTACACATTCTGAAACAGATAAGCCGCAATATGCCCAACCAACCAAGGCTGCCAAATATTTACCAACACCAGAGAGGAAGGAATTTCAATGTTTAAATTGATGACCCTACTTTTTGATCACTGATATTAAGTTTTTTCTACTACATGTGATCTTGAACCTTCCTCCAACCCACACTAAGCCACAAGTAGTGTGATGATGTGCATAGCATTGTTTGATCCAGAGCTCCTTCTTCTTTAAGGAAGATCTACTTGCATCACATTATACAGACATACATACATACAAATATATATACACATCAATATACATAGATATATACATATACAATGTGCAAATATGTACATATATAGACATATATATACTGTCTGTATATACATATACACTTATGTCGGTACATGTCTCCCCTACTAGAATGTAAGAATCTTGAAGTCGGAGACTATTTTACTTCTGTCCTTGAATCCTTGGCACTTAGCATAGCCAGGGAATGTAGTAAGTGCTTAATAAAAGGCTTCTTGATTAATTGATAAATAGTAGTCCCAGTGTATATGTATGCATGTAAGTGTATAGTGGGAAAGGAAAAAGAAAGCCTGAAGTTGGTGAGTCCCCTGCTCTGACAGAGGCAATAAGAGCTAAAATTTTAATATATGCTTTTATAAGCCTCTTGGTGAATTTTAAATCTTCATAAATTTTCATAGGACTTAGAGCTGGTAGAAACTTGGGTCCAGAGTGATTAAATGCCTTTTCTAAGGACACACATGTCTTAAGTAACAAAGCCAAGATTTAAACCAGATCCTCTGACTCTAGTATTGCAGAAAGATTTTGTCTTGATGCAAGGAAAAACTTCCTAACAGAGATATTCAAACAAGGAAAAGCTGCTCAGGAGGTAGTGGTCAGAGGTATTAAAGCTAAGGTCATCCAATCCTTTGTTGAAGATACTGTAGAGGCAATTCCTGTTCAGGTATAGGCTGGACTAGATAACCTCTAAGGACCTTTGTCCAACTGAGAGTCCACAACTCTCTTTCCACTATAACATACTGACTCTGTTCTTTTTCTAGGAAAAGAACTAAATTTTCTAAAGTCCTGTCTCAAAACTCCAACTCAAGGACAGGTCTCTACAGAATCCTCAGGATATGACATTTGACTTCAACCAATTACTTAACGACCCTTTCCTCCATGGTCTGCCAAATGACTGAGCTTTTAAAAATAATGACTGCATGATCGCTACTGGAAATATTCCCATAACTCCACCTAATAGTGTCTTGGAATAAACTTAATAAAGCTGCTATTCACTAGAGGGACCACAGGCATTGATGTTATTTAAAGTATATGTTGTCATCTTGTACAGCTGTGGAAGGTAAAGAATATCTGTGAGTGACTGAGTGAATAAAATATTTAATACATAAGAATAAAATTTCACTTGGACAGATTTAAGGAATCAACTAGGTTTTTTTTTTTGTATTGAAGACTGTCCTTTGCTTATATAGCAGAGGTGGTCAGAGAAATCCATGATTAATTTGGTGAGTCCAGTTAATTAAATTATAGGGCATGGAGTTTTGTTAAACTAGAGCATATCTCATACAGTTGGGGTGGCCACTTGAACCTTTGCTAAAGGATAGACATATTCCTCAAAGGTCACAGCAAATTCCTCTGAATTATCCCTATTGACTAGTCTAGAGCTATGTACTAATAACTAACTAACAAGCCCAGGAGAATAGACTTTTTCAGAACTTTCTCCTCTAAGGCCTATAAGAGATCCAAGGAGAACTGGCTCCATCATTCTTTCAGATGCTTCTCAAACATGTGTTCTCCTTTGTACTCTCAGATGGAATGCAACAATAGAGGAAGATAGTATTTCTTCTTTCTCTTCCCCCCCATCCCCTGAAGAAGGCAGTATCAGTTGGGAAATCTAGGAACTTCCAGTCTCAAACTATGTCCAAGCACATCTCGCACATCTCCCACATCCAAATGTCTTTCTGCTGTAAATTGCCATTCTCCACTCTTAATGATAAAAAAAAAAACCTCCTCACCCCACTTGCTACACATTGACTGGTACAAGGGAGAGAAAGTGCTTGAGAAACATCCAAAAGAGAATGATGGAGCCAATTCTCCTTGGGTCACTTAGAAACTCAAGAATAGAAGGCTCCTCTGATCTCAACAAGTGGGGAGCCCAGAGACACAGCAAGAACAGTCAGGTGACAAGTATTTATTAAACACTTTGTAAGAGCCAGGCAGGCAGCTAGGTGGCACAGTGGATACAGTGCCAGGAGTCAGGAAGACTCATCTTCCTAAGTTCTAATCCAGCCTGAAATTTACTAACTGTATGACCCTGGGCAAGTCACATAACCCTGTTTGTCTCAATTCCTCCTTTGTAAAATGAGCAGGAGAAGGAAATGACAAACTACTCCAGTATCTTTGCCAAGAAAACCCTAAATGAGGTCACAAAAGGTAATACATGACTGAAAAATGACTGAATATATAGAGAATATATATTATTCTGAATATCTATCTATATCTATGTCTATATATGTATACATATATATATATAGAGAGAGAGAGAGAGAGAGAAAGAGAGAAAGAAAGAGAGAGAGAGATCCAGCATTTAGCATATAACAAGCACTTAATAAATGTTTCTCCATTCCATTCAATTCTAAGAATCTATCCCTGGGCTGCAGTCAATCATTAGGTAATTGCTGGAGACCATTCAAAGGAACTTATTGTGTTCTTCCAGCAAAGTTCACATCTATCAGGAAGGGTCAAGTGGTAATACCCCGCTCTCCTACTACATATTAAGTAAGTATTTTAATAAGCATTAGTGCCATTGTAGTGTCCCACTCACAAAAAAGCATAATTTTTGGCCCTAAATAAGGTCCCATTTCTGACTTTCCAATCTTAGCCAATGTGGATTAATCAAGCTTATAACCTTAGCATCTTCTTTGACTCTTCTCCCTCCTATATCCCCTATATCTAAACAGTTACTAACTCTTGTTGATTATGCCCGTCTTTCATATTGTCCCTTCTTTCTGTTACTATTGTCACCTCTCTAACCCATAATATTTCATGCCTGCTTTATTGTCATAACTACCTAACTAGTCTCCTTATACTCCCCTCTCTTTCCCCTCTAATCCATCATATGCACTGCTGTCAAACTATTCTTTCTAAAAACATTGCTTTAACGGATTGCTTCCCTGCCCCAAACCCTTCAGTGTCGCTGTTGCCTGCAGAATAAACCCTAAGCTTCTCAGTCTGTCATTCAAGGTATTGCATCATGTTCACCCTTATTTCTCACCTGTTTCCAAATGCTTATGATTTAGTCCCAAATATGACACATTTCTTCCTGCCTGTGCCCTTTGCCTCATCTTGTAGCACCTACTTATAATGCTTCTTTCCCTTCTCACGTCCTAATCAATCTTCAAGGCTGACACTCTGCCAGGAGTGTTGTAGTGGAAAGAG
This sequence comes from Vombatus ursinus, assembly GCF_900497805.2. Classification (NCBI taxonomy): domain Eukaryota; kingdom Metazoa; phylum Chordata; class Mammalia; order Diprotodontia; family Vombatidae; genus Vombatus; species Vombatus ursinus. Next base: position 73,642,494 of record NW_020954596.1, on the reverse strand, counting down.
CACAACTAAGAATCTACAGCCCTGAATCCTCTTCCTGTCTCAGTCTCTAGCTAGCTCTGGGACCATGAGCAAGTCATTTTTCTCTATTTCCTCTTCTCTGTTCTGTGCATATTATATGTATTTAGTAGATATTTGTTGAATGGAGATAAATTGATCACCTGAAACAGTATGGTGAGGATTACTTACATCCAGGAAACTTGGGTTTGAGTATGGCTTCTGACATGCATTGGCTGTGTGACCCTGGACAAATCACTCAACACTCAAGGTATCCCTCTGAGACTGTAAGCTGCCAAGAAGGTGTCTACCTGCACTGGTAGAGGATGTTTGCTCACTTGAAATCAGAGGTCCAGACCTTAGCCCTAATAAATTTAAAGAATTAAGCTAGATAATATCTTGGGTCTCCTCCAGATCTATGTTTCTATGATACTTTCCCTGATCTCTTCACCCCACATCACTCTTTCCCTCATCAAAACACCAATAGCTTTTACTTCCAGTTGTACATATTTAGGCTCTGATTATATATAGTCTGAGATTGTTATTTAACTGTTTCCCATGTGTATACCCTGTTTCTCCAACAAGATTACAAGGTACCAGAAGGCAAAGGCTAACCCCAAGCTCTATTACAATGTCTTGCATATATAGTATTAATTTAACCTACTTTAATAAAGTAATTAAATATTAATAAATATAATATAGCACTAGAATGATATTAAAGTTAATTAATGAAATTAATATCATCACTAATATTTATTATTATATTCATTATTATTGAATAATAATTATTAAATATTATATGATATATAATATTATAATAGTAGTTTCCTCCTGACTGAAGACATAACACTTTCAGTAATTCTGGGCAGATAAGAATATGATAGATACTGAAGGGCTTACAGGAGGACAAATTGAGTAACATTTTAAATTTATATTGCTCTTCTGGGAATCCACTGCATGTTTTAATATCTTTGGTATCTTCAAATAACTTTGGCTAGCACTTTGATGCAATCGTAAACATGCACACACAAACTGCTGTACAGCTAATGAGATATTTGGCAGAATACTACTTTACTTTATTACAATTATTAAAATAGAGATATTTTGAATAGTCTTGCCTACTCTGAAGGGAAAGCAAAGAAGGATTTGAGGAAAGGACTCTTCCAACTTTTCTAGCAGCCACTTAGTTGGTGATGTGGGTGAAAGAGAGTGTCAATAGGCAGTTCTCTAGCCATATTTTTTTCTAGAGTTTTCTTTCATCTCCCAGGCTGACACTGTCAGTAATATGTAATGGAGAGAATTGTTCTGAATACATTCAGAGCTAGAAGGGACTTCAGAGTCCATATAGCCTAACTCCCTTATTTTACTGTGCCATAGAGAGATTAAGTACCTTTTCCAAGGATATACAGAGAAAAATGCTTTGTAATTCATAAATTAAAAGTGTTAGAAAATATGAAACATGCTATCATTTTCTTCATCTGGGAAACTTCTGTCCTCTCCTCTGACACTAGTGTCAAGTCAACAAGTATTTATTAAGATATAGGAGACAATGGCACAGGACCACCCAACATGGTGTGCCTGCATCAAAGCATTGTGCTCAATGAACAAAGCAGAATTGCAGTAGCTCAAAAGAAAACATAGGATGCACAAATTGTGAGACATCTCTCCTCCAAATGTTCACGTGGCCTATTTGTGCCCGACCTGTGGTAGAGCCTTCTGGGCTCATATTGTTCTGATTAGCCACAGTTGGACATACTGTACCTTGACCCCAACATGGTGACGTAGTTTTGGTCCTCTTCAAGAATGAAGGACAACAACCAACCAATATATCAGTCACTGTGCAAAGTGCTGGGGGTATAAAGAAAGGTGAAAAAAATCCCTGCCCTCAAGGAGCACACAATCTAATAGGGGAGATGGCATGCTAACACCTATGTACAAATAAGTTATATATAAGATAAATTGTAGATTATCTCAGAGGGAAGTCACTAGCATTAAGGGGGACTGGGAAAGACTTATTGCAGTAAGTGGGTGTTTAGCTGAGACTTGAAGGAAGTGTGGGAATTCAGGGGGTAGATATAAAGAGGAAGAGAATTCCTGGCATAGGGGACAGCTAGTGAAAAGGCATAGAGTTGGAGTTGGAGTGTCTTTTACAAGGAAGAGTAAGGAGGTCAGGGTCACTTGATAGTAGAATACATGGAGAAAAGAATGTGAAAAGACTGGAAAGGTAAGAAGGTGTCAGGTTAAAAAGAGCTTTTAAAGCCAAACAGTGGACTTTATATTTGCTCCAAGAGGTGATAGGGAGCCCCTGGAGTTTGTGGAATGGGGGAGAAAAGAGAAGACATCTTCCTAAAGTGCAGATCTGGCCATGTCTCTTAAATGGAGGAGAGAAGAGAAGAGACATGGCCAGATCTATACTTTAGGAAGATGGCTTTGATAGATGAGGGGCAAATAGGACTGAAGAGGGAACAGATTTGAGGCAGGGAGGCCAAACCAGAAGGCTATTGCAATATTGTCTATAGAAAAGCTGAAGGTAGGCAATATAGATTGATGTTTATCAGCATGAATGTTAGCTCTTGTCATATTACTCTTAGGAAAGAGATCTTTTTTTTTTCTTCTCCAACATATCAGTGTGCATTTTTATTAAGGACATTTAACAATGGATGGTAGAGTCAAAGACTAGTGTTTCTAGGTATTTCAAGCAACTAACATTTAACACACATTGCATTGTTATTTAGTATGATACTAGTTATTTTGTTTTCTTTCAATAGATGAATAAAACATTTCAAGCATCCAAACTGAGAAGGCAGTATGTCATATCCCACGTTGCCAAAGTCAGGTATGTATGTAACACAGACAAAATCAAAAGTATCCATATACTAGTGTCATCTACAAATAGGCATGGGGTTGAATTTTCTTTCTTCCCCCTTTCCCAGTGTTCTTTTTCTAATGTGACTAACATAGTGTTGTTCAAGAATTGAAACAAATCTAAAACGTGGGTCTTAAATCCTTCACTACTTCAATTGTGTAAGAAGGAGATCAATCAGTTCTATGAGGCTTGAAATTAATCCAAATGAGGCAATTAGATTGGAGCCATCACCCAGAGTAATTTTACGGAAGTTTGCACCACATTTCCTGGAAAGCAGCTGTGATAAAGGCCAGAACTAGCAGGCCCATTGATTTCTCCTCTCTCTGGGCTAACTTTGGTTCACCTTGCATCAAACAAAAGGCTGCAAATTTTAGAGTAAAAGAAGCATCTAAGATCCCTGTTACTTAGCCCCAAACTATAGAGCTTCAGAGGTGGCTAGGTGAGGTAGTAAATAGAGCACTGGACTTAAGAGTCAGAAAGATCTGATTTCCAATTCTGCCCCTTTCACAATCTGGTGAAGCCTTTGGGCAACTTCCCACAATAATTTACAGAATTAAAAAAGAAAAAAAATTACACTAAAATACAGTTATCAAACTGTTTTTTAAAAAGTTCACATTCCCAAATCAAGAATTCTTGAATAATCTAAAAAGATTGTAAGATTCAAAGAAGGTAGATGATTGTTAAAAGTCTACAAAGAAGGCAATCATCAGACAGTTAACAGTAGAAAGAAAGATCTGGCAGTAGGTATTAGTAATAAGGTCACCAGTGTCTTGAAAACAGGAGTTCAAAAGAAAGTTTAGTGTAACCATTGGCGTACTCAAATCAGAGCAGAGTGTGCTTTGGGACTAACTTAGTACTGAATTTGTGAAACACACACATCACACACACACACACGCACACACACACACACCTGCCTTGTCCCAAAATCTAGGGCTGGGCTGAGCCTATAAGGGGACATTAAATAGGTTAAGTAAATTTACCTGCCAGTTGGCAAATTTTAAGGGTGGGGATGATTGGATCATAGATCTAGAATTGGAAAGGATTTTACAATTCATCTAATCTAACCCCTTCATTTTATAGATGAAGAATCTGAGATGCAGAAAGATTAAACAAATATGTAAGGTTCTTGACAAACATTAAAGCATTATATAAATGCTAGCTATTATTGTCCAAGGTCCCACAGGTAATATGCAAGTCAGAATTCAAGCTCAGGTCCCATGACTCCAAATTCAGTCTTCTTTCCACTGAGTCATGTTGACTTCAGAATCGCGCCAGCCATTATAAATGCCTATCTCATGCATCAGACTTTTTCTACTGGCCTCCTGTTCCACTTTACAGAATGGAATCCAGTTCTATAAATGGGTGCATCCCTGCTTATATACATTTATTTTACCATTTGCAATTGGTCATCAGCATCACTCTCCATAAAAATTTATTGAGCCTGGTGCTCCACTAGATGCCAAACAACAAATACTTCTGGATACATAACAGTTGAACTTGACACCTGGTGACACCACACCTCATGGTAAGTTGGGTGCAAGGGTGCTAAGGTAAATGTGTTACAGGTGACTTCACTATCCTCTCTACACCAATGAGTTCCATAAACAGAAAGAAATAGAAAGAGAATTTCCCTGAGAATAAAAGATGAGATTTGAGTTTGTTGAACTGACCACTGCTACCACTGCTAAGTAAGAAGGGAATTCAAGGAAAATCATTTTGGAAATACAACAAGCCCAGGACTTTGTAGAGAATAAAGAGAAATTGTTATAGTTTCTTTTTATCATTTATTTTTAAGCACTTAAAAATGTTTTGAATTCCAAATTTTCTTTCTCCTACCCCTCCCCCACTCACTGAAAAGACAAAAAATATATTATGAATTATGCATGTGAAATAATGCAAAACAGTTCCATAATAGTCATATCACCAAGAAAAATAAAGTTTTTAAAAAAATTATACTTTGATTTACACTCAGAGTTCATCAATTCTTTCTCTGGAGATGGGTAGGATTTTTCAACATGAGTCTTTTGGAATTGTCTTGGATCATGGTGTTGATCAGAATAGCTAAGTCTTTCACAGTTGATCATCATTACAACATTGCTGCTATGCGTACAATGATCTCCTAGTTCTGCTCACTACACTTTGCATAAGTTTGTATAGGTCTTCATATGTTGCTTTGAAACAATCACCCTTGTCATTTCTTAACAGCACAATAGTACTCCATAACAATCATATACCACAACTAGTTCAGTCATTCCTTAACTAATGGGCATCTCCTCCATTTCCAATTCTTTGCCACTACAAAAGAGTTGATGTATTTTTGCACACATAGGTCTTTTTTCCTTTTTCTTTCATTTCTTTTGGGTACAGACCTAATAGTGGTATTGCTGGATCAAAGGGTATACACAGTTTTATAGCCCTTTGGACATAGTTCCAAATTGTTCTCCAGAATGGTTCACATCTCCACCAACAGTTCAATAGTGTACCTATTTTCCCTCATCCCTTTCAGCATTTGTCATTTCTGATAGGTATGAGTTGGTACTTCTGAATTGCTTTAATTTGCATTTCTCTAATCAATAATGATTTAGAGCATTTTTTCTTATGATTATAGATAGCTTTGAGTTCTTCTGAAAACTACCTGTTTATATCTTTTGACATCTTATCAATTGGAGAATGGCTCTTAGTTTTATTTGACTCATTTCCCTACATATTTGAGAAAAGAGACCTTTATCAAAGAAACTTGCTGTAAATTTTTTTATATTACTTCATTGTCTATTGTGCCTTTTAGCAAAATGTAGTTTCCCTGATTATGTTTTAATTAGGTCTGTTTTTGTTTTTGCTTTGTCTGAGATCATAATTGCTACCTCTGCCTTTTTTATTTCAGCTGAAGGACAATAGATTCTGCTCCTTCTCCTTATTTTAACTCTGTGTGTGTGTCTCTATGTTCCAAGTGTGTCTCTTGTAAACAACATATTCAGGTTTCAGGATTCAGGTTTCTAACCCATTCTGCTATCTACTTCCATTTTATGGGTGAGCTCATCCCATTCACATTCACAGTTAAATTACTCTGTATTTCTCTCCAACCCATTTTCTCATGTTATCCTCTCTCTCTTTATATCTTAACACTCCTCAAAAGTTTGTTTTGCTTTTGACCACTACCTCCCTTAATCGGCTCTCTCTTATATCATTTCCCCCCTTTCCCTTATTCCTTTCCCTTCCTATTTCACTGTTGGGCAAGATAGATTTCTATACCCAACTGAGTTATGTGCGTGTGTACATAGTCTTCCCTCTTTGAATAAATTCTGATGAAAGTGAAGTTCAGGCATTGCTGGTCTTATTTTCCCCTCCAATGCAAAAGCTCTCTCTTATGTGCCTCTCTTATATGAGATTATGTTCCCCATTCTACTTTTCCTGTCCCCTTCTCCCAATACATCTCTTTCTCACACCTTCATTTTTTTGAGTTTGTCCCAACATAATCAACTCATTCCTGTACCCTCTGTCTATATAGACTCCTTCTAACTGCCCTAATAATGATAAAGATCTTAGGAATTAAAACTTCCCACATGGAAACATAAACAGTTTTACTTTGTCTCTTATGATTTCTCTTTCATGTTTAATTTTCTATGATTCTCTTGAGTCTTGTGTTTGAATGTCAGATTTTCTATTCAGCTCTAGTCTTTTCATCGGGAATGCTTGAAAGTCTTCAATTTCATTAAATGTCCATTTTCCTGAAGAAGTATACTCAGTTTTGCCGGGGAGGTTATCCTTGGTTGTAATCCTAGCTCCGCTGCCTTCCAGAATATTATATTCCAAACCCTTTGCTCCTCTGATGTGGAAGATGCTAAATCTTGTGTGATCCTGATTGTAGATCCACAATATTTGAATTGTTTCTTTGTTTCTTCAAGGCTGCTTTAAGTATTTTTTCTATGACCTGGGAGTTCTGGAATTTGGATGTAATGTTCCTGAGAGTTTTCATTTTGGGATCTCTTTCAAGAGGTTATCAGTGGATTCTTTCAATTTCTGTTCAACCCTATAGATCTGAGATATTGGGGTAGTTTTCCTTGAAATAATTTTTTGAAATATGATGTCTAGGCTCTTTTTTGGTCATGACTTTTGTGTAGTTGAACAATTCTTAAATTACCTATTCTTGATCTATTTTCAAGATCAATTGTTTTTTCTAATGAGATATTTCACATTTTCATTTATTTTTTTTTTCATTCTTTTGACTTCATTTTGTTGTTTCTTGTTGCCTCATGGAATTATTAGTTTCCACTTGACCAACTCTAATTTTAAGAAATTATTTTCTTCCATGAGCTCTGTATTTCTTTTTCCATTTGGGCAATTCTGCTTTTTAAGGAGTTCTTTTCTTCAGTGAATTTTTTTGTACCTCCTATTTTATTTGGCCTATTATGCTTTATAAGGACTTACTTTCTTCAGTACTTTTTGTGCCTCTTTTATCAATCTCTTAATTATTTTTATAATTTTCTTGCATCACTCTCATTTCTTTTCTCAATTTTTCTTTTACCAGGTTTCTCTCTTCCTTCACTCCTCTAGTAATTCTTGTTGGGCTTACATCCAACTAGAATCTTTTTGAGGTTTTTGTTGTAGGCACTGTCACATTGTTGTCTTCTTCTGAGTTTATGTCTTGGTTTACCCTGCCACCATAGTAGCTTTTTCATGCTGCTGCTTTCAAAACTAGTTCTGGGGGTCTGCTAGTTTATGTTGGTTCCAAGGTGGTGTGATCCAGGAAGAGTTGTGGTCACTGCTTTCCTGGTTTACACTCTTGTGTTTACCCAGGAAGGACCACTGATCCGCTATAGTCACAGGGCCCCTCTCTGCCCTGGAAATATGACTCAGAATTTCTCTGGGCTGAGAGTTCCTGAAGCTGCTGAAGCCACCTCCAAGGCCCACCACTAGTACTCCCAATGCATGCAATCTTACTCAGCCTTGGGCCGGAAATATTTCTAACCCTGATTTTTTGGCTCTGCCTCTCCAAAATTCAATTTGAGGCATTATTTTAAAGTTATTTGGAGAGTAACATTGAGAGACTTTGACTGGGTTGCTGCCTTTAATTCATCATCTTAGCTCCACATAAAGAGACATTCTGAGTATCTTGACCATTTCACTGAACTACCACTGAAAAGAAAATTCTCGTGCATAATAAAGCATTTGTGGGATCTTTGTAAAATGATATAAAATGCCACAAATCTATACTATTGTACTTCTTCATATCCTAAAGTAGGGACTGGAAAACCTAGGCCATGTATAAGTTCAAATTTTACTACCTGTAATAAGAGCTAGCATTTATAGAGTGTTTTAAAGTTTATAACTTACCTTACATACATTGTCTCACTTGATCCTTACAGCAACCCTTTGAAGCAGGTGCTATTTTCCAATTTTATAAATGAGGAAAATGAGACTGATTGAAAATAAATGACTTGTCCAAGGTTATATAGCTAGTAAGTATCTGGCGTAGAATTTGAACTCCAGTCTTCTTCACTCCAAGTCCCAACACATTATCCACTGCACAACCTAGCTACTATAGTAAAAATAATTCAAACCTATTCCAAACTGGGGATATGTTCAATATTTGAATCACAGATATTGGAGTGAAAGGAAGAAACACATTTTTGGTGTCTGTTGTTCTGATAAAGGAAGAAAATAGATCAAGAATAAAAATTATAAAGTTAGACAGCAAAGGGTGAGGCACTCTTGAAGTTTAGCATTCCATGGTCCAGTAAGGCATAGAACTAATAACAATTAAAAGTTCATTAGTAGATGGCAGAGTGAAAGCAGTGACTTATTTGAACTCTCCCCCAAACCCCTCCAAATACCTGTAAAAAAATGGCTCTAAACAAATTCTAAAGCAGCAGAACCCACAAAAAGACAGAGTGAAGCAAATTTCCAGCCCAAGACAACCTGGATGGTTGATTGAAAAGGTATATCGTGCCAGGGTTGGGACAGGAGCGCAGTGCAGGGTGAGCGCACAGGCCACAGCAACCCTGGAGCAGGCCTCAGAGGACTGAATTGCAGGCAGCAATGGCGGTTTCCAGACTTCTCAACCCAAGAACGCCAAAGCCAACTTAGAAGATCACTGGGAAAAGTCTGTGACTGTGGTGAGAGAAAGAGCTAGGTCTCAGCCGCAAGTCCTGAGCGCAGCCTCTGTGGCCGGGGCTGCCTCCTGAGCTTCCAGCCCAAAGACTGAGGGGAAATCGAGTCCCTGATCAGAGAGGGATTGCAGGGATCTCTTTGCCAGTGCTGAGGCAGGAATCTCTTGCTCTGCCTGTACTTGGATCTGGGTCTCATTTCTGAAGGGGGGGTCTTGGGATGAGGAGTGCTGGCGTGGTGGAGCTTGTTGTGGCAGTGGAGAGGAAACACCTTACCCCTTATCATACCACCTTGGAAGAACTGAAAATTTACAGGTCCCTAGAAGTATCTCTGAAAACAGTTGTGCAAACCCCCAAAGCTTGGGACAGCACATTTTCCACATTGGAAGCAGACTCTTACCTTAACAAAGAGTTTAAAACTCAAGTAATTGGCCGGGATCATGAGGAAGCAGAGCAAAAAGAGTCAGACTATATTATCTTACTTTGGTGAAAAAGAAGATCAAAACATACAACCAGAAGAAGACAACAAAGTCAAAGCTCCTACATCCAAAGCCTCCAAGAAAAATATGAATCAGTCCCAGGCCTTGGAAGAGCTCAAAAGGGATTTTGAGAAGCAAGAAAAACTAGGAAGAGAAATGAGAGTGATGCAAGAAAATCGTGAAAAACAAGTCAACAGTTTGTTAAAGGAGACCCAAAAAAATACTGAAGAAAATAACACCTTAAAAATAGCCTAACCCAAATGGCAAAAGAGGTCCAAAAAGTCAATGAGGAGAAGAATGCCCTAAAAAGCAAAATTGGACAAATGGAAAAGGAAGTCCAAAAGATTACTGAAGAAAATACTTCCTTAAAAATTAGAATAGAGCAATTGGAAGCTAGTCACTTTCTGAGAAATCAAGACACTGTAAAACAAATCCAAAAGAATGAAAAATTAGAAAACAATGTGAAACATCTCATTGGAAAAACAACTGACCTGGAAAATAGATCCAGGAGAGAGAATTTAAAAATTATTGGACTATCTGAAAGCCATGATTAAAAAAAGAGCCTAGACATCATCTTTCAAGAAATTATCAAGGAAAACTGCCCTGATATTTTAGAACCAGAGGGCAAAATAGAAATGGAAAGAATCCACTGATCTCCTCCTGAAAGAGATCCCCAAAGGAAAACTCCTAGGAATATTGTAGTCAAATTCCAGAGTTCTCAGGTCAAGGAGAAAATATTGCAAGCAGCCAGAAAGAAACAATTCAAATATTGTGGAAACACAATCAGGATAACACAAGATTTAGCAGCTTCTACATTAAGGAACCGCAGGGCATGGAATATAATATTCCGGAGGGCAAAGGAGATAGGATTACAACCAAGAATTACCTACCCAGCAAAACTGAGTATAATCCTTCAGGGGAAAAAATGGTCATTCAGTGAAATAGAAGACTTTCAAGCATTCTTGATGAAAACACCAGAGCTGAATAGAAAATTTGACTTTCAAATACAAGACTCAAGTAGAACATGAAGAGGTAAACAGGAAAGAGAAATCATAAGAGACTTATTAAGGTTGAACTGTTTACATTCCTGCATGGAAAGATGATATTTGTAACTCATGAGACCTTTGTCAGTATTAGGGTAGTTGGAGGGAAAAAATTATATGTATGTATAGATAGATAGACAGATAGATAGATAGATAGGTATATAGATAGAAAGAAAGAAAGAAAGAAAGAAAGAAAGAAAGAAAGAAAGAAAGAAAGAAAGAAAGAAAGAGAAAGAAAGAAAGAAAGAAAGAAAGAAAGAAAGAAAGAAAGAAAGAAAGAAAGAAAGAAAGAAAGAAAGAAAGAAAGAAAGAAAGAAAGAAAGAAAGATAGAAAGAGAGAGAGAGAGGGCACAGGGTGAGTTGAAGATGAAGGGGTCATATCTGGAGAATAAAATTAAGGGGTGAGAGAGGATTATACTAGGAGAAGGAGAAAGGGAGAGGTAGAACAGGGTAAATTATCTCATAAAAAAAACAGAAAAGAAAAGGCTCTTACAGTAGAGGGGAAACGGGGGAAGGTGAGAGGGAATGAGTGAATGTTATTCTCATAGGATTTGACTTAAGGAGGGAATAACATACACACTCAATTGGGTATGGAAATCTGTCTTACCCTACTGGAAAATGGGGGGGGGAGGGGACAAGAGAGTAGGGGAATGATGGAGAGGAGGGCAGATTTGGAAGGGGGGTAATCAGAAGCAAATACTTCTGAGGAGGGACAGGGTCAAAAGAAAAAATAGAATAAATGGGAGAGGGCAGGATAGGATTAAGGGAAATAGAGTTAGTTTTTCACAGCATGTCTACTATGAAAGTGTTTTGCATAACTGCATATGTATAACCTATATTGAGTTGCTTGCCTTTTCAATGAGATTGGGTGGGGAGGGAGGAAGGGAGAAAATTTGGAACCCAAAGTTTTAAGAACACATGTTTAAAAAAATGTTTTCACATGCAACTGAGAAATAAGAAATACAGGAAATGGGGTACAGAAATTTATCCTGCCTTACAGTAAAATAGAAGGGGAAAGGGATAAGAGAAGGGGGGGAGAGATGGAAGGGAAGGCAGACTAGGGGAAGGGGTATTCAGAATGCATGCCATCTTGGGGTGGGGGGAGGGGCAAGATGGGGTGAAAATTTGGAACTCAAAATCTTGTGGAAGTAAATGTTGAAAACTAAAAATAAATAAATTTATTAATAAAAAGAAAAAGAATTCCTAGATCAATACAAACTCCTTGCATGGATCCAGATGGTCAACTTCTCTGTAACTTATGTTCTGAGGCTTGTCTGAGGGCATTGAGAGCCTAAGCAGCTTGCCAAAGTTTATATAGCTAGTGTTTATCTCTCTCTCTCTCTCTCTCTCTCTCTCTCTCTCTCTCTCTCTCTCTCCTATCTGTCTACACACACACACACACAAAAGTTCATTAGTTCCAAATTGCTCTCCAGAACAGTTGTATTTGCTCACAACTGCAACAGCAATGCAGTAATGTCCCAATTTTTCTACTTTTCCACCAATACTTATCATTTTCCTTTTCCATCATATTAGACAATCTAACAAGTATGAGGTAGTGCCTCAAAGTTGTTTTAATTTGCCTTTCTCTGACCAATAGTGATTTAGAGCTTTTTTTAACCTGTCCATAGACAGTTTTGATTTCTTCTTCTGAAAACTACCTGTTCTTATCTTTTAACCATATATCAATTGGAGGATGACTCACAGTCTTATAAATTTAACTCAGTTCCCTATATATTTGAGAAAGAAGGCCCTTATCAGAGAAATTTACTGTAATTTTTCCCCAGTTTCCTGATTTCCTTCTAAAACTGGCTGCATTATGGTTTTGCAAATATATATATAATATATATATGTTATATATATATATATATATACACACACATATATATATCTATATATATATATATATAGATATTGCAATCAAAATTATCCATTTCAATTCCCATAATCCTTACTACCTCTCGTTTGGTTGTAAGTTCTTTCCTTATTCATAGATCTGAAGGTAAAATTTTCCACGATCCCCTAATTTGCTTATACTATCATCCTTTATGTCTAAATCATGTACCTATTTAAATGTTATCTTGGTAAACAGTGTGATATGTCTACACCTAGTTTCTGCCAAACTGCTTTCCAGTTTTCCCAGGAATTTTTGTCAAATAGTGAGTTCTTGTCCCCAAAACTTAGATCTTTGGGTCTATACAACAACAGATTATTATGGTCATTTACTACTGTGTATTGTGTACTTAATCTCCAATCTATTTCTTAGCCAATATCAGATTGCTGTGATGATTGCTACTTTGTAATACAGTTTGAGATCTAGTTCTACTAGGCCACTTTCCTTCACATTTGTTTTTCATTGATTCCCTTGACATTCTTGACCTTCAGTTCTTCCAGATGAATTTTGTTATTATTTTTTTCTAGCTTTATAAAATAATTTTGGGGTAGTTTATTGGTATGGCACTAAACAAGTAAATTAATTTAGGTAGAATTGTCATTTTTATTATATTGACTTAGCCCACCCATGAGCAATTAATATTTCTCTAAGTTTTTAGATCTATCTTTATTTGTGTGAAAAGTATTTTATAATGATGTTCATATAGTTCCTGGGTTTATCTTGGTACATAGACTCCCGAGTATTTTATATTGTCTGTTATTATTTTGTATGGAATTCTCTGTCTCTTCCTACTTGACTTTGTTGGTAACATAGAGAAATGTTGATGATTTATGTGGGTTTATTTTATATCATGCAACTTTACTAAAGTTGTTAATTGTTTCAATTAGTTTTTAGTTGATTCTCTAGGATTCTCTAAACATGACATCATATTATTTGCAAAAAGCGATGGTTTTGTTTCCTCGACACCTATTCAAATTTTTTTTTTTTTGTCTTATTGATGCGAGGTGGTACAGTGGATAGAGCACCAGGTCTGGAGTCAGGAAAATTCACCTTCCTGAGTTCAAATCTGGCCTTAGACATTTACTAGCTATGGGACCCTGGGCAAGTCACTTAACCCTGTTTGCCTCAGTTTCCTCATCTGTAAAGTGAACCATAGAAGGAAATGGAAAACCACTCCAGTATCTTTGCAAGAAAACCCCAAATAGGGTCACAAAGAGTCAGTTATGACTAAAATCACTGAACGACAATAGCATTTTTAGTACAATAGTGAATAACAATAGTCATAATGGGCATTCTTGCATCATACCAGATCTTATTGGAAAATCTTCTATTTTATCCCCTTTATAAATAAGGCTTGCTAATGGTTTTACATAGATACAAATTATCATTTTAAGGAAAGCTGTTTACTAGTGTTTTTAATAGGAAGTTACTATACTTACTAGTGTTTTTAATGGGAATAAATGTTATATTTTGTCACAAGCTTTTTCTGCGTCTATTGAGATAATTATGTTTTTTGTTTTCTGATATTGATACGTTCAATTTTGCTGATAGTTTTCCTAATATTGAACCAGTCCTGCATTCCTGGCATAAATCCCACTTGTTCATAGTGTATGATCCTTGTGATATATTGCTGTTATCCCCTTGTTATGATTTTATTTAAAATATTTGAATCAATATTTATTAGGGAAATTGGTCTATAGTTCTCTTTCTCAGTTTTCACTCTTCCTGGTTTGGATATCAGCACCATATTTGTGTCATAAAAGGAATTTGGTGTGACTCCTTCTTTGCCTATTTTTTAAAATAGTTTATAGAGTATTGGAATTAATTGTTCTTTAAATGTTTGGTAGAACTCACTTGTGAATCCATCTGGTTTCAGGAATTTTTTTTAGGGAGCTCCTTTATGGCTTGTTCAATTTCTTTTTCTAAGATAGGGTTATTTAAATATTTCATTTCCTTCTGTTGTGAAGCATAACTTTCTAAGGTCTCATTTCAAAGGTGCTCTGAAGTAGACTTTGAAAAGAATTATTTTTGTGTTACATAATCCTGGATCACAACTTCAACTTTTCTTTCTCTGTTTCCTTCTTTCTTCCTTCCTTTATTTCTTCCTTCCTTCCTTCCTTTCTTCCTTTCATTTTTTAATCATTTATGCAAAAGTGATCCCATGCTTGACAATTCATTATTTGACTTCATAGATAATCATGACTAAAGCATTATGTTGATATTGTAAAAACCAAATGGTGAAAATCAATTGCAAATTTAGCAGCTTTTACTTGCCAGGAAATGTGAACCAGTCATCCCCTTTACTTCCTTTTGCATCAGTTAGTTTCTCTACAGCTTTTGTTACCTTTCATCAAACAAGCAAGCTAAGTGGTCAATGCTAGGAAATAGTCAAAAATGAATTACTAGGGATAGGAATCATAAAAGTTAACTACAAGGGGCAGTAATCTATCCAGGAAAGGGATCAGTAATGGAGGTGATGGGAGAGTTTTTAATGAGCTATGTCTGGAGAATAGGAAGTGTCAGAGAGGGGTGAAGATTGTATCAAAAAATAAATCCATTAAACCCTAAATTTTAACCCTTTGCCAGCCAAACCTGGTAAAGAAGTAGGCAGAGGAAAAAGGGGAAATGAGAATTATTAGTAATTAAATTCCCCTTAGGTCAAGGGCTCTTAACCTGGGATCCATGTATTATTTTTAAATACATTTTTATACTTATATTTCAATATAATTGGTTTCCTTTATAATCCTTTGCATTTTATTTTATGCATTTAAAACATTATTCCAAGAAGGGGCCCATAGGCTTTACCAGACTGCTAGGTTAAGAACCTCTGCTTCAAGTCATATCTTTCAGGAAGTGAGAAGGCATTTTATAGTTTAATATTAACGATCCATTTCTGTTTCTTTGATGTGTATCTAAAGTATGTGATCTAGGAGAAGAAGTCAGAGCAACACACCTCTAGTCTGACAAAATCCTAAAGTGACTAGAGTAACATGATGAGTGTTTCGCAGAAATACTCCATAAAGTACATAGGATTTGTCCATTCAGATCTGAAAGATGGAGCTATTGCATTGGAAGTAACAACATGGGAAACAAAAGACAGAGGAGGGGAAAGAATCCCTAAATTAAATGTAATTACCAATGGTCTAACTCTGCATCAAGGAAAGAAATATAATGTTTATACTCCTGAGAGGAAAATAATCTGATAAAGTAGGACTTGAAAAACCAAATACCATAATGACAACACGGAAATTACTTAGTCCATTATTTTGATTCCCAAAGTGATATGTTAGTCAGTCAGTCAATAAGCATTAATTAAGCTTCTACTATGTTCCAGTCGTTGTGCTAAACTCTGGGATACAAAGAAAGGCAAAAGACACTCCCTGATCTCAAGGTGCTCACAGTCTAATGGGGGAGACATCATGCAAACATCTACATGCAAACAAGTTATATACAGGATCAGTTGGAAATAGTCAATGGAAGGAAAGCACTAAATTTAAGGGGAACAGGAAAGGTTTCTTGCAGAAGGTGAGATTTTAGTTGGGACTTTAAGAAAACCAGGGAAACCAGGAGACAGAGGTAAGGAGGGGGAGAATTCCAGGCATGGGGAACAGCCAGTGGAAAAGGCCCAAAGTTGGGAGATGGAATGTCTCGTATGAGGAACAGCAAGGTGGCCAATGTTACCAAATCACAGAGTATGTAGGGATGAGTGAGATGTAAGAAAAGATAGGAGGAAGCCACCAGATTATAAAGGGCTCTGAACACCAAATAGGACTTTATATTTGATCCTGGACATGATAGGGAACCATTGGAGTTTATTTAATGGGGGTAAATGCTGACATGATCAGACCTGTGCTTTAGGAAGGTCGATTTGACAGTTGAGTGGATAATAGACTTGATTCAGGGAAACCAACCAGCAGGTTATTGCTATAGTCCAGGAATGAGGTGATAAGGGGCTACAATGGGATGGTGGCAGTGTCAAAGGATAGAAGAGGGAGTATTCAAGAGATGTTAACAAAAGTAAAGCTTGGCAAGATGGCAACAGACTGGATATGATGAAGGGAGAGGGGAGTAAAGAGTTGGTGATGACACCTACATTGTGCCTGGGTGGATAGTGGTATCTTCAACAGTAAGGGAAAAGTTTGGAAGACAAGTGGATTTTGCAAGGAAAATAATCAATGAAAAATGTGGCAAGATTAAGTTAAATGTTCTGCTTTACTGATCAATAAAAGAAAATGGACCTGAGAGATACAAAGGTTTCAAGATCATTGTCCAGAAATCCAAAACTCCAAGGGAAGCATAGATGTCTAAGAGATGCTGGGAGAAGGGTAAGGGTCAAGTGGCAGGTCATAGAAAAGATGACAACAGAGAGTTCTGGACCTGGGATAGCTGTATCAGCTCAGGTTTTCTGCCCTATTTGTATACCTGTATCCTTCATGGCAGAAAAGGGGGCAGGAGGTGCTGAGAATTACATAGCTTTTAGATTATCTATAAACTTTAAATTAACTCTGTGTACTCTGAATGTGAATGCTTGTCCAATGACCGACAAGTAACATAACACTAATGGCTGAATTCTACCTATCTCAGCCTTCTTAGAATAACTGAAACCACAATAAAGAGTTATAGTTAGACAGAAAAATGAGCCATAGACTCTTCTTAAAGAGATAAAGGAACAAACTGACAGAGTTGGTTTTTATCATACATCCAAAGGAAACATGAAACATTATTTCATGGGATATTTGGTCATCTCACTGCATACAGATAAATATTTCCAAAAAGACCACTTTGAAACTAATTGCACAGTGGGTAGAGCACCAACCCTGGAGTCAGGTGAAATATTATCTCAGACACTTACTAACTGTGTGACCCTGAGCAAATCACTTAACTCTCATTGCCTCAAAAAAAATTTGCAGCTTACGTACCAACACTGGTCACTGAGGATTCAAGAAGTAGAATACTTTGAAAAACTTGATAAATGCCTCCATATTAAATCAATATGTGGTGAATACAATGAAAATGTAGGAGAAAGGTTAGAAGTATATAGGAAAGCATGATTCAGGAAAAAGGAATGAGAGAGGCCAAAGAAGCCTCATGCCTTTATATCACACACTTGCTTTGAGAAAAGAATTGTTAGGTCCTAGGTACAGCAAGTACCAAATAACATGACAAAAAAATGAAATAGATTATATCTTAACAAATAGGAAAAGACTTGCTACTGATGTGAGAGTTAACTAAATAAATTCTTTACGTACAATAAGACCACTGACTTGTCAGGACTAATATCAAAACTAGCAAAAAGCAATTAGGAAGAATAATAATTCAAACAAGATATCTGGTATGGTGGTATACCCCTATAAGCCTTGCTATCAGGAAGATTGAGGCTGGTAGATCACTTGAGTTTGAAGATTCTGGGTTGCAATGAGCTAAGCTTATCAAGTGTCAAGCATTCACATTTAGAGTACACAGAGTTAATTTAAAGTTTATAGATCATCTAAAAGAAGCCAGAGGGCCATTAGGTTGCCTAAGAAGGGGCAAATCTGATCAGGTCAGCAACTGAGCAGGTCAAAGTTTCTATGTGGATTAATGGTGGAATCAATTGTGACTTCACAGTCAGTCTAGATAAGAAAGGGAGACCCAATCTCAAGGGGGAAAAGGACAGTGTTCAACTGAAGCAACTTAATCCTGGACTGTTTAAATAAGTAATTTCAGTAGCAATGACAAATGGAAAATGGATGGCAGAAATACAGTGATACCAATTATAATAATTTTATAGATTTTTAAACACTGTAACTCTATTACCATGACAAGAATATCAAAAGATACCAGAAAAATCAGAAAATATTTGTTGTTTTTGCCAAGTGGAGAGACATAGAGGCAAAAAGGAACATCAGTTTAGAATAAAAACTTGTTTTGTAAAACCTTATGAAGAATGATGGAAGATTGTGAGCAGTATCATCTCTTAAGTCAGACAGAAGTAGTGGAGGATAAAACTAGTTTAAAGAAGTCTTGGCAAGAGATCTAACTAAATGAAATCATCCCACAGACATAAGGGGACAAAAAAATGGAAAGAAATCAACAAAATAATAAAAAATGGAAAAGATCTGTAAACTTGTTATAACTACTTTCACCAACCATGGGATTGTGGGACTACAACATTTAAAATTTAATATCACAGTACCAGAATTGTTTGTAGAAGAAGTAGAAATGGAAGAGGGAAAAGATGGGAAATGCACACAATTTGGACCATAAAAGAGGTATATACAGAAGAGGTCCATGCTGGAGGATACACAATGGGAAGGGCACTGAAGGATCCAAGGGATGGAAAAAACCTCAGATCTTGTTAAAAATCCTCTCCACCCCTAAAAGGTTATTGAGAAAGCATCAACAACTATACAGTAATATGTCTACTCTCCTACATATATTAAAATCTTGCTTTGAGTCATCTATACTTGAATGCAGGGCATCTACCAAAAGGTTGTTAGCAGAGAATGGATTTTCACAAGTATTATTAATCAATGGACCACATCTTTACCATTTCATAATTAGCTAAAGATATAACAAATATAGTATCCCATTGTGCCTACAGTTCATTGATTTTTGAAAAAGCATTTGATTCAATAGTAGAAACCTTCACCTTATAATTCTTCATCAACAGGTTTTCTCCCATCCATGTATCAAAATCATTCAAGATTCCTTATAATACATAACAACATAAATAACCTTGTTACTGGCCCTCTATCATAAATTTGGGGTAAGGAATAAAATAGAAAACTGTACACTTGCTAAAGATATTCACCACCATATGGAAGAGATACAGTATAAAGTCTAAGCTGAAGAAGCTTTCTCTGTGGAAGGTGAGGTATTCCATAGGCTCCTATTTTTAGATGACATTGTGCCTGTTGCCTCAAGCACTGTAACATCATGGAAACTCCTGGAAGAGATCTGCAACCTCTCAAAAGCATTAAGCCTGACTATCCACATAGGAATAGCCATGTAGATGAAGAATATCTATTACCCAGATTGTGGCATGAATTTGAATGGACAACCTTCAGAGCTCACATATCATAATGTATATCTGGACAAGTTAGCCTGAAACTGAATGGGACAAAGAGAGTATCTTCAGGAAATTGCAAAGATCATCTAGTGATTCCAAGTTTTCCATGAAAATAAAGGCCCATCTTTTTAATACAATATTTTTAACAATGCTGCTGTATGGCAGTAAGGCATTGAATACAACAGTCTCTGAAGATTTAAAAACAAATATCACACTGAGGGTAGTATAGAGGCATTGGAGGGTGGATGTGATAATATGCTAAGATAAGCTCCAGATGGAAAAATGACCTAGATCTGAAAGGTCATGTCATAAACAAATTAGAAGAGCAAGAAAGAAATTACCTTTCATACCTATGGATAGAAAAAGAGTTCATTATTAAACAAGTGGTAGAGAAGATTTCACAAGATCAAATAGATAGTTTTGATGAAATAAAATTTAAAAGTGTCTGTGTGAACAAATTTAATATAATTAAAAGTTGAAGAGAAACAAATAACTCAAAAAAATCTTTGCCACAAGTTTCTCTGATAAAGATCTCATATCTGAGATACATAAGGCATTCACTCATATTTATAAAACGAATAGATAACATCCCTGATAGATAGATGGTCAAAAGATATTAACAGCAGTTAGTTTTCAAGGGAAGAAACCTAAACTATCAATAAACATGGGGAAATGCCCCAAATCACTAATAATTAGTGAACAAAGAATTGCACACAGTTACTGAACACCAAAAAGGTTCCATCTCGCACACATCACAATTGGCAAAGATGATGAAAGAGGAAAACGACAAATGCTAGAAGGGCTTGAAGAAAACTGGCATACTAGTACACAGTTGGTGTAACTATGAATTGGTCCAACCATTCTGGAAAGCAATTTTTAACTATGCCCCTAAAGATACTAAACTATAATTGTAAATAGCCCTTTGACCCAGCTATTGTAGGTCTATACCCCAAAAGATTGAATAAGGAAGAAAAGGACCTATGTGATCAAAAGGGATTATATTTATATAATTGTATTTATAGGTATTCTTTTTGTAGTGGCCAAAAATTAGAAACTTGGGGTTTCTTCTTATTGAGAAATGGTTAAACAAATTGTGGTATATCAGTGTAATAGAATATTATTGTGCTGAAGTGTAGACTCAAACACCAGAACTGAAATACAGAATAGAAAAAAGAAAAAGAAACAAATCATAAACTTAAATATTGAAACAAATGTAAAGTAAGAAAAGGAAAAAAAAGCAAGTTATGTGCACAGCAGAACATGAGAAGATTCAAAATATACAGCAATAAATTTTCATTTCAAGAAAGGCTGTATGATAAATACTACACGAAGTGTTGAGAGCTGTCCATTTTTTCTTTGCTTCCTTGTAAGTTTTCTTTTGTTCTAGTCACCTTGACTCTTTTTTTGTCTTTTTTTTGTTTTTTTTTTTATATAAGGCAATTGGGGTTAAGTGACTTGCCCAGAGTCACACTGCTAGTGAGTGTTATGTGTCTGAGGCCAGACTTGAACTCAGGTCGTCCTGACTCCAGGGCTGACACTCTATCCACTGCGCCACCTAGCTGCCCCAATCTTGACTTTTGTCCTGCCACTGAACTTTGATAACACAGGAAGAAAGAAACTGATGACTGTGTAACTCTGCCTCACTTAAATCTAATTCATATGCAAGTCATCACCTGTGATGACATTGGTCCTCTTTAAAAATGAAGGATGAACAACAATTATTGTGCCATATGAAATAACAAAATGGACATTTTCAGAGGAAACTGGAAAAACCTCTATGCATGGATACAAAGTGAAGTGAGCAGAGCAAAGAGAACAACCATTTAAGGGGTGGGTATGAGCAGACTGTAACATATAAACATTGAGAAATTTAGAACAGGGGTAGAAGATGTCTTCAAGGAAATGTACAGCAGGAAGAAATAATGAGATGGACTAATGAAAAGGGTTATAGATAATAGGTAAACACTCACTGGACCCTTGTTTTATCAGTACAAATCGAGGAAGTCCCCTAGCATTTTGGGTGACCTTCTGTGATAAACCTGTAAGAGAATATGGACAAATCCTACAAGATGGTCAGGCATAGATGGACTTCAATCTGCATTGTCTGAATGAACTTCCAAATTGATTAGTACACAGAATCCATTTCATATTTGAGAATGCTTTGTGATTAAATAAACTAAGCACAAGTACAGATTACAAAATGTTCTAAATATTAGAGAGAACTTGTTGTTCCTTTAACCACAGTAAGTGGGATATGAAGGACAACCTCTAATATATATATATATATAGAGAGAGAGAGAGAGAGAGAGAGAGATATCTATATATAGACATATATAGATATAAATATATATATAACCTCTTCTGTCCTGACTTATGGGTCTTCCCTCCACCAAGGTGTGATCATAACTCTTTAAAAGTTGCCATGGCCCAAAAACATCGTCATCTGGTGGCCAACTTTCTGCTACTGAGTCTCTCCAGTGAGATTGAGACTTGTACAACAAACATCACTGAACTCATATTCATAGAATTGTAAATCATACATAGATCCAGAGTTGGAAGGGACCTCAGAGGCCATCAAGTTTAAATCCATGTTGGAACTAGAGCCCAGAGAAGTTAAATGACTTACCTAATATCACACAGGTAGTATGTCAGAGGTAGGATCTGAACTTGGCTCTTCTGATTCCAAATCCAGTGCTCTTTCATCACTGTAAAAATGTATCTCAGGATAGAACTACTGGAGCTTTAATTCCTTTAGTGAGGCCTCCAATAACCCATAGTTACATCTGTATCATGTTGAGGGATTTAGGACTTTAGTGGAGGAAATTATACATCAACTAATTAAAAAAATAAAAATAGTGCTTTTCCATTGGTCTTTGCTGAGACTCCATGGAGAATTAGTAACAAGGAGCAAGAAGATATCCTTGAGAGCAAGGACTGTTTCTTTTTTTTTTTTGTCTATCTCTAGTGCCTGGCACAATGCATAATAGATAGGTCTTTAATGAATATTTATGAATTGATTAACTTCCTTATATTAACTGTCCCCTCAGTCAAGTAAGCAATGAATGCCAGGGCTGTGGCATTGCAAGGTGGAGCGGGGGAAGAATTCTGATAACAATGGTAAGACCACAGCAATAACATGATCCATTTTTCTATTTAATTCCTGCAGACAAGCCAATGGTAAAGCAATAGTGGATGTGGTGCTAAAGTTTAAGTCCTGTTACAACAATAATGCAGCAATATTTAAAGACAGGGCAAGAAATATTTTACTTCAGAAGCTGACAGGTGACACTGGATCATTATGCATAGATTCCTCCTCATTTAAACTTTCAGGTAAGCCTTTTAAAGTTCTATCACTTAGTTAGAACATATTTAGCTTTGTTTCATAAGTGAGAGCAGCAACTTTCTCATTATGTATACTGGCTTATTTAATGGGGATTATCTTCAGAGGAAACTTGGCATATATAGAAAAATGGCACTAAGGCCAGTAAGGTCTGGATTCAAGTACTGCCTCTGGCACAGAGGTTGGGATTCATTGGCTATTTGACCATGGGAAAGGTTTTAACCTCTAGGTAACTCTATAGGTACAGAAATTGCAGAGATTCTGACCTACATTGATAGAAGGAGTTTTCTCACTGGGAGTTCCCAATACCATTGAAATCACATGTCCATTTCCTATCCCTATCCAACCACTGTTGAAATGCTGTATATTCCCCTCAAAAAAAAAAAAACCACCAATGAAAATGGAGCTACTACAAATTCACATTATTTATAAATAAATATGCATGTCAATGCTCCCAATCATAACACTCAGAACCCTTCCTAAATTCCTTTATAGCGTTGAAATTTCTTGCTGTCACTTCTACTTCTCAATTGAGAGTCCTCGATTACATACTAACAAAAGAACGAGTCTTAAATACTGATGCATAAATCAAGCTCTCAGCTCCCTGGCTCCAACGAACTTGTCCAAGGAGAGAGAGTATTCTTCCTTCTTTAACAGGAGGACAAAATTGGCTCAAGTGTTCACCAAAAATCCACCTCAAGGGCTTATTCACATAATACACCAAAAGAAACCGCGAGGGAGAAATGTGCTGTCTCTTCCAGACATGACCCCCTTGTGTTATTGAAACATGACTCTCAAACCAAGTTCTAGAAATTCTTCCCACTCAAACCACTACTTCTAAAGGTTGTTATTTTCTGAAAAAAATCTCTATTTTTAGAAATATTGGACTGGATTTGCCCTTTGGAAGCTCCAAGGCTACCATAGTACAGAAATGAGGAAAATAAAGAAAGTCAGCAACAAGTTTGAGTTATTTAACTAAAGTTTCATGAATCACATGGAGAGCAAATAATTTCTGGAGATGATGATTATATCAATCTTCTTACCTTCTGGTAGGATTAACCTTGGAATATAACGGAAATATAACATTTACAAATGTGGTTGTTGTTATTCTTTGAAGAAGACAGAAGTTATTTCTTAAACTATGCCCTTTGTACCTCCAAAATATCCGTCCCTCCTTTACTTCCCCTTTCAAAGATTTGAAGTCTCCTGGAATTGACTGGCTTCATAGACATAACAAAATCAGAAATATGGCCTAAGTGGCTACGTCATTTTTTTTTAAAGTGTTACAGCATTTGTGCATACCCTACTTCATTTATTCCTCACAACAGCCAAGTGCCAGACGGGTCTTATTATTCAAGTATTTCAGATGAGGAGATTGAGGCTCAGAAAAGGTAAGTGCCTGATCTAAAGCCAAGGCCAGTTAGAGCAGAGTGACTTCTCCCAGTGGGGGGCCCAATCTTCTTTTTTCCCATCATGTTGCCTCTCAGTTTGGTAGACATCAAACTCAGCCATTGGCTAAATCAGTTCTCCCAACACCTTAACTAAATATAAACTGAAACATTACTTATTTAATACAACTTGATCTTATTGAGAAGGAAAGGTGGGAAAGGAAGGGGAAGGGAATAAGTATTATACAGTGCCTGCTGTGGGCCAGGCACTGTGCTAACAGCTTTTCTACAAATCTAATTTGATTCTCACAACAATTCTGTGAGATAGGTATCCCCATTTTAAAGTTGAGGCAACTGAGGCAAACACAGCCTAAGTGATTTACCCAGGGTCACACAGTTAGAAAGTGTCTGAGACCAGATTTTCAACTCATATCTTCCTGACGCCAGACTCTATTCATTGAACCACCAGTTGCCTCAAAAGTGATTCTCATCAAGAAAAGGATTCTTATCAGTCTCCAAGCAAGTTATTCTCTATCTTAGATATTAGATGAGTTCTTATTTAACTAGCCAAGCTTAGTATAACAGCAACTCATTGGCTGCCTTTAACTAAATTTTGCTATTCAGTCAGATGTCCTGCAAGCATTTCAAAGTCAAGAAGATACTTAGTGTTTGTGTGACCTTAGACAAGACATTTAACCTCTTTTTTTTTTTTGCTGAGGCAATTGGGGTTAAGTGACTTGCCTAGGGTCACACAGCTAGTTAAGTGTCATGTGTCTGAGGCTGGATTTGAATTCAGGTCCTCCTGACTCCAAGGCTGATGCTCTATCCACTGTGCCACCAGCTGCCCCAAACATTTAACTTCTTTATGCCTCAGTTTCCTTATCTATAAAATGAGGATAATAATAGAATCTACTTTACATTGTCATTGTGAAGATCAGATGAGATAATATATGTAAAGTACTTTGTAAACTTTACAATGCTGCAAAAATGGTAGATATTATTATTAATTATATCCAATATAGAATTCATTGTCTTCCCTCTAAATTCACCTCTCCTCCAAACTTCTCTATTTCTGTTGAAGTTTCCACCATCTTTACAGTTACCCAGGTTCACAACCTAAGAGTTACTCTTGACCCTTGCCTTTCCTTCACTATCTCATATGCAATGGGTTACCAAGTCTTATCAATTTTCCCTCCTCAACACATCTCCCATCTCTTCACTCTCATGACCACCAGCTTAGTTCAGGCCATCATGACCTCCCCCCCAGCCAATTTCAACACCCTCTTAGTTAGACTCTTCCATTTCCAATCTGTCCTCCACATCCTTACCAAAAAATTATCCTAAAGCACCTCTGACCTTCTCAAACACCTTCAGAACCATTCTTATTACCTGTAGAATAAATTATAAACTCCTCAACTTAGCATTTAATGCACTTTACAAGCTGACTTCAGTCAATATTTCCAGGTTGATTGAACATTATTCCTCTTCACACACTCTATGCTTCAACCAAACTAGCCACTTGGCTGTTCTTCAAACTCAGCATTCCATTTCAAGTCTCATGTCCATGAAACTCCACCTCTCACAATTAGCTTCCTTCAAAATTTAGCTCATGTGCCAGCACTGATTACAAGCCTAGTTGCTAATGCTTTCTTCCTCCTCAAAATATCATGTCTGTATTTATCTGTTTACATATTGTATCTCCCCCATTAGAATGTAAGCTTTTTGAGGGCAAGACTGTTTATATATCCCCAGTACCTAGCTCAATACTGTCTGTAGTAGGTATTTAAAAATGCTTTTTAGATTAGACTGGATAGGATTAGTTCCTGGTGCTCCATAAGATAAGGTGGTGGGTTTGATTCTCTTATAGGCTATTTGCGATAATGTCAGTAGCTATGACAACTTTGTGGACCATAGAACAAGAAAGTGTGAACTTCCCACTACTATTAGAAAAAGAAAAAAAAACCTCAAAATGCATTACCTACTGATGATTAATGATATAATCACATACAAACAAAAGGATATTATTATTACTGCTGTTTTTATTGTGACTTTTGGTGATATCATAAAAGGAGAGAATAAATTATTTATATAGCAAAAATTAGAAAACGGTTTCATATTAGAACTATGCATTAAAATGGATAGAAAGCCAGCTCTAAAGTTAGGAGGGGCCCATGTTTCTTTAACCATAGACTTGCAGTATTATCTATATTTTGCTTATACTAATATTAGTTTTGAGATATAGAGTCACTCTCAGAATCAAAACAACCAAGGATCAAGTCTTGCCTCTGAACTATATTGGCTGTGGCACCTTGAGCAAATCATTTAATATCTTGGTGTCTCAGGCAAAATAACTGCAGAAGAGTTGCATGTCTGTATCAGTAAAGGGAATTTTCTCACCAGGAAAATAAAAAGTCCAGACCCCCCCCAAAAAATTTAAAGATATAGATAGATAGACATGTATATATATATATATGTATATGTGTGTGCATATATGTGTATGTGTGTGTGTACATAAGAGTGTATGTATATATATATGTATGTATATATATATTAGTTTATTTCTCTGAGAACATGTAAATCAATAACTGGGAGAGGTATCAGAAAAGGGGGCTAATTAACTAAAGATGAATACATTTCCAAAAATAATCCACAAAGTGGATAATCTACACACTAAAGTCAAAAGTTTCCATTATTAGATCAAATACAAATTCCTCAGCTTAGGAGTTAAAGCCCTGCAAAATCTGGCTCCAAACTATGTCTTTCCAGTCAAGCTGCACGTTATTCCCTGGATCCCCTCAAGATTCAAATCTACCTCCTTGAAAAGACCCTTATTGATCCCCTTCAGGTTTCAGGATGACTGATGACCCTCCTAAAATTACTTTGAATTTATTTTGTATATTCTTTGTATATACCTATTGGAATATATGGTACTTCCTCCTAGGAAGTTACTTAAGGGTAAAGACTGATTCTGTCTTTATATGTGAAGGCAGGGTCTAGGTCTGGTATATAATAGGTATTTAATAAATACTTCATGAATTGGATTGAATAATTGAAATTAAATAGTACAGTCTGTACTTTATCCCATCAATGGCCTGTAAAAATCAATGAAGACTACATGATGCTACAGAAGAATGGCTGAGGCTGACTCTGTCAGCACTATACATCTGTGGTTCTTATTAGACTTATTATTAAGCCACTAAGGCACAACAAATGCCCAGAAACATTTTTAAAATGCTATTTTAAATATATACCTCACAGATCTGATATAGATTCTCCCCTTGTTACCTTTGCAATTTAAATGTATCAGGAGATAAAGTTTATTGAGACAGGTTATACAAAACATTAACAAAGCCAGATTCTTTTGATTCATAAGTGGGTGCCTATCCTAATGTTAAGATGTGGTTTAAGCACCAGGAGCATTTGATTCATTATTGTTTTAGTTCAATGCATAGGTGAACATTTTTTTTAAAAAGTGGCTATAGGGGCAGCTGGGTAGCACAATGGATAGAGCTCTTGCCTTGGAGTCAGGAGCACCTAAGTTCAAATCTGGCCTCAGACACTTGACACTTACTAGCTGTGTGACCCTGGGCAAGTCACTTAACCCTGATTGCCTCACCAAAAAGAGAAAAAAAAAAGTGGCTAAGAAGGAATTTCATTTCCGTGGGCAGAACTATAGATTGGGAACTAGGTGACAGGAAGTTTTTATTATGACTCTTGGTGTGTGTGTAACCCTGGGCAAGTCACTGGTTTTCTGGGCCTCCTACTTCAAGGATCAATCGGGACTGTCACAATAGCTATCCAGGGTACCATCATCAATCAGTAGTTCTAACTATAGGATAAATGGTGTGTTCAGGACAAGGAGTATGGGTTATAAAACACAGAGAAAAGAAGGTTCCCATGATAGAAAAATTTACAACCTACAATTTTTTTCCACCAGACCTATGATTTCATCACTGTAGGAAATTCCTTTTTACCAATACAGACTTGCTGCTAACATGAAAATTATAGAGCATTGAGAAGATAAGAGACTTGCCCAGGGTCATACAACCAGGATATGTCAGAGACAAAACCTGAGCCCAGGACTTCCTGGCTCTAAGACCAGCTCTCTATGTGCTATCCACTATATCACAGTACCTCCCAAATTCTCCTTGCTAAATTCAACCTATAATAGGGATAGAAATTGTACCTGTAATTTCATTGATGAAGGGAACTAACAAATGAGAAAATTAACTCTATCAATGCAGATTGGCACCCTTCCTGCAACTTAGAATCTATTGAGAGCTGTCTAGAGCACAGAGAGACGAGTGATTTGGTCAGTCAGGTCTTCCTGGCTCTAAGGCCATCTCTCTATCCATTCTGCCATGCCTCCTTTTCCAACATACAACTGTTCTACATACCTACTGTACACCTACTGCCTAGTAGGAGAGAACTCCATGAAGGAATCAAATAGGCTTTCCTATGTAGGCTTATAAGCCTGATATTCGTTCCAATTAAATTTAAGAAACATTCATTAAGAGCCTACTATAAGAGCAAGGTTTTGTTCATACACGAAGATACAAATGAAAAACAGTTCCCGCCCTTGAGGAACTTAACATCCTATACAGAGATTAAACATGTAAAGAGGCAGCTCGCTGGCACAGAGGATAGCCTTGGAATCAGGAGGACCTGAGTTCAAATCTGGCCTTACACACTTGACACTTACTAGCTGTGTGATCCTGGGCAAATCACTTAACCCCAACTGCCTCACAAAAAAAAAAAAAGAAAAGAAAAAAGAAAACTCCTATTAGTCTCTGCCCTGCTTCATTTGGGAGCAGCTAGGTGGCACAGTGGATAGAGCACCTGCCCTGAAGTCAGGAGGACTTGAATTCAAATAAATAAAGTCAGAAGAAAGCTAGGTAGCACGGTGGATAGTGTCAGGTCTGAAGTCAGAAAGTCTTATCTTCCTGAGTTCAAATTTAGCCTAAGACACTCATTAGCTATGTGATCCTGGACAGGTCACTTAACCCTATTTGCCTCAGACATTTGACACTTACTAGCTGTATGACCCTGGGCTAGTCACTTAACCCCATTGCCTAGCAAAAAAACAGGGTGGGAGGAAACGGGGACAATCTATGTAAAGACCTGAACTCCCGAAACAGAATTCTGACTTCACGGATAGGCAACAAGCCAATCTGGTTAGAATGTAAAGTACACTAAGAGAAGTGATGAGAAATGAGCCAAAAAACATGGGCTTATGCCAGATTGTGAGGAACAAGCTGAAAAGTTTGAATTCTATTCTAGAGGCAAAATGGGGAGCAAATGAAGATTTTTGAGCAAGGGATTAACATGATCAAGCCTGTGCTCCAGAAACTACAAGCAGATAGAAACTTGTTTTAAAAAATACTAATGAGGTAAAGTAACAGCAAAAATTCTTCCTATTGTCAATGATCAAACCTGGAATGTTAAAGCATGTTCAATATAGGACGATTTTTACTATATGGAAGTCAATGGAAGAAGTGACTAAAGATTAAATGAAAGTTTTACTAATTAATATTAGTAGCATCAGTAGTCGTAGAATAATAACTGTTTTTATTGATTTCAATTTTACTCAAACCAAAGTTTCTATAATAACCAGTTAGAAGCCTAATTTTGTTTAGAATATATTTAGAGCTTAGTGTACAGAATATTTTTTTCTGGTGATACTTTTAGAATATAGAGACAACTGATAACCAGTAGTAGATTATGATGAAGGGAATATGTGACTTTTTTCTTTTTAATTTCTAACGGGAAAAGGGTGGTTAGGTTTTTTGTTTGGTGTGTATGTGTGTGTGTGTGTGTGTGTGTGTGTGTGTGTTAGCTTTAGGTTATTGGGTTTAACTATTTTCATAGAAATCAAAAACTCTCCTATCTGCTGAAAAATTCATCTATAATGTAGAATGCAAACATTATGCTAAAAAAATAACCTCTGGTAATTAGCAAAATGACAGATATATAGATAGACAGATACATCAACAATTGATTCCTGGTGTATATTTTTTGTTTGATTCTGTAAGGTTACTTCCCTTTTAAGGTGAGGAAATGCAGCAAATTTTCAATCTAAGAGTAATTTATCATTTTAATTGTCCATGTTTATCTGACCAAATTGGAAGACACAAGACTTCATACCTCTCACAACTTCTAGGATTTATTTGAAGAGTTCGCTCATATTTAGCTTAAGTGTCAACTTATTCTGAAATATCAACTCATGTTTCCCACATGAATTGGAACCAAAATAGAAAGACAGTTTCTTAAATCTTACATTGATTTAGTTCAGAAAGGCTGGATTTCAAATCCCACTTATAATACTTACTATTGTGCACCAATAGCCAAGTCATTAAAACACTATGAGATATTTCATCATCTATTAAACTTAGATGATAATATCTGTAATACCTCTGCATCTCACAAAACTGTTCCAAAGATGAAGATGCCAACCTTAAATTGCTTTGAAAGTATCAGTTATGATAATTATGAGATGTATGCCATATCATCTGAAAAAATGCCAATAATAAATATAGTTATTACTCTAAGGATCATTTTTTACATAGAAAACATATATTGAGGACTTGAAAGTATATAGAAAACAATTTGAATAATATATAACTTAGAAAGGTTACCTTAACCTAACTCCCTCTGGGTTAAGATAAATGTTCATATTACAAAGGAGATGTTATATTAATGCTATGCTTCAAATATAAAGATGATACATCTTATATATCCAAAACTAGGCTTATTATTTCTCAAAAAAAGCTTAGAAACAAAATCCTGTTAGACCTTCTGTCTTCCTAATTTCTGCCAATGTTCAAAATCTTTATATTATATTTGTCTCTTCCCTCTCTAGGGAATGAATTCCAGGTATGAAGGGACAGTCATTAAAAAGGTATAGGGAGCTTCTGGTGGAAAAACTCCCTTTACTAATGCAGACCTGTCCCAATCCTGACTTAAAGAATTACCTGAGGACAAATTGAAAAAAAGTAAATTGTCCAGGATCAAACAGTCAGCATGTGATGAGGCAGGCTTTGAACCTAGGTCTTCCTGAGTCAGAGGTTGGCTACTTCAGGCTGCCTCTCAAGCACATCTTATCAGAGCAGAAACGGACATAATTCACTAGCAATGAAACCCTGAAAGGTGTTTAGGTTAGGGAACATTTTAGGTGCAATGTTCCAATCTTACATTTGGTACTTTTTTATTGGTAGAAGCTTAAGGAATATGCCCATGGACAGAAGGAACAATATCTAGAGTCATAAAAATCCATTAGCCATTAAATTCATTAATGAGGAAAGAAGTCTGGAATAGATGATGGTAGTGAAACTCAGTCATTTCATTTCCCTGAACTTCAGTTTCCTCATCTGTAAAACGGGGATACTAATACTTGCATTAACTATCTTACAAAATCATTGTGGAAAAAGGACTTAGAAAACTGTATAATGCCCTATTATGATCATTAAAAACCTTGATCTGAAGGATTTCTAAAGGAGAAATGGGATTTTGTTTCTGTTAACTTAGTGATGACTAATTAAGATTTAAGTGAGTGTAAATAATAGATTTGATGATTAGGCTTGACAGTGGGACTTCTAAGTACTACCATTAAAAATTTTGTCAAGGTGAGAATGTACATTAAGGGATAGGTTAATGTGGTTTTTTTTTTTTTAAAGAAAGAGGTTGCATATTTCCGAAAATTTGGGAAGGGCAACAGCAAAAGGTGTTATGTATTTGGGAGGTTTGAGTTTTACTGTATACAGTCTAGAGCAGCTAGGTTGGAAAGTGGATAGAGCTCCATGTCTGGAATCAGGAAGACTCATCTTCCTGAGTTCAAATCCAGCCCCAGATACTTACTAGTTGTGTGACTCTGGGCAAATCACTTAACCCTGTTTGCCTTAGTTTCCTCATCTGTAAAATGAGCTGGAGAAGGAAATGGCAAATCATTCCAGTATTTTTGCCAAGAAAACCCCAAATGGGGTCATGAAGAGTTAGATATGACTGAAACAACAAAGCAACAAAAGTACCAAGTCAAGGAATCAAATGATTCATTCATCATATCATAGACTTAGAGCTAGAAGGCATTTTAGAGGTAATCTCCTACTTAATAGGATTTTATTTTTTCCAATTACATGTAATGATAGTTTTCAACATTCATTTTTGTAAGATTTTGAGCTCCAAATTTTTCTCCCTGCATCCCCCCCCCAAGACAGCAAGCAATCTGATATAGGTTATACATGTACAATCATGTTAAACATAGTTCCACATTAGTTATGTAGGAAAAGAAAAAGAAAAAAATGAGAAAGAAAAAAGAAAAAATAAATGAAAACAGTACGCTTCAATATGCATTCAGATTTCATAGTTCTTTTTCTGGATGTGGATAGCATTTTCCATCATGAGTCTTTTGGAATTATCTTGCATCATTGTATTGCTGAGAAGAACTAAGTCTATCATAGTTGATCATCACACAATGTTGCTCTTACTGTGTAGAGGTAATCTCTTACCTCCTCATTTTTTATATAAGAAAACTGAAGCCCAGAGAGGTTACCCCTTATCCATAGTCACACAGTTACTGAATGGCAGACTCAGGATTTGAACCTTTGCCAGGTGGAATAGTTTTGTTTGCTCATTCAAAAAAATTCTTAACCCCACCCCCCCAAGGCTTTAATAACTATGGAACTATTTTTGAGAACAAAGTTACATTTGGGTGGACCAGGATTGTAGTTGAGCTAATCCTGTATCCTTTAGTCATTGTGGTCTCCGATTACTCACTTGATTATGTTAAACCTCAATAAAAGCTCTTGCCTATATTACTAATTAGGATTATAATAATTGCTGTGGTTAAGCATTTCATCTCATTTACCTACCAATAATTTCTTTTTGAAATCATAAATTTTTTCAGTCCAAAATGACAAAAACAAAAAAGATTTCAAAAAAATGATTGGTAGATATGCGCACACATGTACATACATACATACATACACATTCTATGGATATTCCATGGAATGAACTTTCTCCCTCTCTCCTTCCTCCCCCTTTCCCTTAATATGTACAAATATATAGCATATAGATATAGATAGTATATATATATATGAAATGTCTTATTGTGTATAATAATTATATGTGTACAATATACATTTGTGTATAATATACATATATGTAAATCATATACATTTATCTATAAACTGTTTTTTCAGTACAAAATAACAAATAAGGTACATGATGTCCCAAAACTCTTAGTGCAGTTTAAAGCTTTAATAGCTTTAAACCTGTATCTTGTTTATGCAGAGTTGCTTTCATGTTGTCTTCTCTGTTAGAATTCGAGGTACTTGAGAACAGGGATTTTTTTTGTTTGTTTTGTTGGGGGTTTTTTCGTTTTCTTTTGTTTTGTTTTGGGGTTTTTTTTATTTGTATCCAGGGTGCTTAGCACAGTGCCTGGTATGTAGTATGTGCTTAATAAATGCTTGTGGACTCTATGACTAATAAATTAATAGGTTTGACCAAACAACAAAAATAAAAAATGTACTTCGTCAGTAAAAAAGAGGGAAAGTATCAAAATTGTTTTTCTTCCTTTGTGCTTTGATATAATCTCCTTGGAAGCAAGGGGAATGTGCCTAGGTGATGGGGAGAGAAAGCTAAACTTGAAGTCAAGAAGACCTGAATTTGAATGCCATCTCAATCACTAGCTTTATTACCCTGGGCAAGTCACTTAACCTCTCTCAGACTCAGTTTCCTCATCTGTAAGAGGGGAATAATAATAGCACCTACCTCACAGGATTATTATGAGAACCAAATGTATAAAGTAGTTTGCAATCTTTAAAATACAGTATAAATGCTAGTTCCTTTTAACTTTCTATATAGAGGGTTCTATACACAGAGGGTGCTCAGTAAAATACTGCTGGCCAACCAATTTGGATGGACTCTCATAATGGCCCAAGCCTTTGCATCTGAGTCTGGATTATAAGTCAGAGACATACTATTGAGGCAAGACAAGCAGTAATATTGAAATCCTTCCTCCATTCTTTTTCTTCTTTTACTTGTCTTCAGCATTACCATAAGTGGAGGCTGTCCTACAAAGCCTTGAGTCAAGCAGAAATAGTATAAAGTCAACTTTAATGGTAAAATAAAAACATTTTTTTCTCATGACCTTACTATATACCAAAAAGAACCTCAAGGAGCAGGGGAAAATTAGATTGATGGGGTGATATTTCTAAAGGTGTGGTAGTTAAGGTGCAGCATTAACTTTTTGCCAATACATATCAGAAAGATCAATTGTTTGACCATCATCGTAAAATAATTTAGTACACATTTCCCAACATGCTGATTCCAAAACAAAACACCACATGCCATGTCTAACAAAATAGTTTCAGAAGGCATCTATGAAGGATCACACATGGAAATAAACCAGCTTGCTGTTTTTAAGTATCTCTGAGTCATGTCAACTCAGCAGCCTGAATTGCTTTTGCCTCTCTGTTCAGACAGGCTGCCTTTTTTGGTGGAGAGTTCTTTTGTCTTCTTGGTTAGTTTTGCAACCTAATGTAAGAGTGTGTAATTGATTAAAGTCTTTATACTGTAATTAGCATGTAGAACTGGTTACTCGCTCCAAGATTCATTTCATCTGATTTTATTATGCCAAGGATAACAATAAAAAATGAACCCATATTGATTTTACAGTGTTTAATTTACAGGGCAACTTGTGATTTCTTTGTTGTAGGACATCTATTAAGTGCAAATGCTATTAGATTTATGGATTTCCAAATCCCAGATAGAGAGAATAACAATGACTCATTTGCTCAGCTGCTCACACTCTTTCCACTTGTATAGAACAACAGTAAGATGATCGCCCCACAGCAAAGTATTCTATAATAATTATAATTTTACTTGGTGATATTCCCTGGAATGACTTCTCTATCTAGGAATGTCTGGACAACATCAGATCAGATACTCTATATAAAATATTTTGCAAACCTTTAAGTGATTGTGTAAGTGTATGCTACTATTATTGTTGTTGTTACTAAACTCACATTCTTTAATGGTAGTTCTAGTAGTAGTAACAGTAACAGCAATAATTTACATACTTTTATGGCTACAAAGCATTGAAAATACATTATCTCATTTGATACAATAGTCCTCTCAATCAGATAGGATGGGTATTGTTAGCCAATTTTGTAGATGAGGGAACTAAAAATCATAAATGACATATAACTTGCTCCTAATTAGAGATTAATATGTGCAGTAGAGTCAAGTAATGAACCCAGGTCTTCTGACTGTATCATTGTCTCAATAAATTTCCATTAATCCTGAATGCTTTGAGAATGGAATTCTCTAGTGAGTATCTGTAGAATGGAAGTTCCTTGAAAATATGGACTGCCTCATTTTTGTTTCTGTATCCTTGGCACTTTACACAGCTCCTTTCACACATCAGCTATTTTTAATAAGTGCTGGTTGTGGGGCAGCTAGGTGGAACAGTGGATAGAGCACCAGCCCTGGATTCAGGAGGACCTGAGTTCAAATCTGGCCTCAGACATGTAACACTTACTAGCTATGTGATCCTGGGCAAGTTACTTAACCCCATTGCCTAGCCAAGAAAAAAAGAAAAGAAAAGAAAAGAAAGAAAGAAGTGCTGGTCAAGTTCATTGAATATTCCGATTAACTGAAGGTTACTATACATACTTTACCAGTTTTCATAGAATCACAACATATACCTTAGAGATTATGTAGTATATCTCCCTCATTTTAAAGAAGAGGAAATTGTTCTTGCCTAATTTACTTTAAAGACTTATCTCAGAGATAGGTAACATAAGGACCACTACAAAGGCTTTAATAAAAGAATCAGAAAAGTCAAATGTTCTTAAAATACTAAAGCTAATATTTTATATTTTTAATTATTATGAAATCTATCATCCTCCTGTTATACTGGAAAATTCAAGTTATTTGAATTTTCTCCTGTTTGGATTTCAGATCAATTAAATATTGGCTTTATTATATGTGTGTATGTATATATAAACTAGATAATGTTTAGAACTTTCTAGAATAAAGCTCAATATATACTATGTTCTTCAAAGCCCACCATCATATGCTTAGGATTTTATTAGAACTGGAAGGATGAATGAATGGATTTATGATCTCATTAACAGGGATTGGTACTTCCTCCACCAACGCACATCACAAACCATTCATTCCCTTTCATAATGTGTGATACCTTCCCACATCTTTCTTTAAATCCTATATAGAGAACATATCTAATAGGCTGGCCTTTCTGAAAGATATTGTAATATTTCGTGGATACTGATGCAACATACAGATTACTAATCTAGTATATCTCTCTCCTAGCATTTCCATTTAAATATGATCAATGGTGCCTTTTTTGTACAATTTTTTTTGTTTGTTTGTTTTTTGGGGTGTTTTTAGGCAATTGGGGTTAAGTGACTTGCCCAGGGTTGCACAGCTACTAAGTGTCAAGTGTTTGATCTGAGGGCAGATTTGAACTCAGGTCCTCCTGACTTCAGGGCTGGTGCTTTATCCACTGCGCCACCTTGCTGCCCCTTTGTATGATTTTAAAGGTACATCACTAATAATAAACTACAGCCTACATACAACTATCACTGAGCTTTCTGTTGCACTTTTTATTTTAACTCTGAAGAGACTGTGGTATTCTATGGTTTGCTGCCATACAGGATCACTGGGAAGATATTAATATTGAAGAGATGTGTTTCTGCATAAGGTGGGGGGAGATTGGGATTATAAAAAGCACCATGTAATTTCACAAATGTGATGCTGCCATCTCTCTTTCTATTCAGTTTTGGAAATTATTTTTTGTTCATCTGTCATAACTTTCCCAACTACATATACTAACAGAGTAGCTTAATGGGCTATCCAACCAACTTATTGTCATAATCTGGAAAAGATGATTTTTTTTAAAGGCTGGGTCTCCAGATCTCACTCAGGCTATATTTCTGACCTGGACTAGTTACCTCCTTTCATAGGCAACTTGGTAGCCCCTCAATCCCATGGGACTTAACATATTAATGCAATTTAGTGCAGACACCCAATTGACATAGCCTTCTATAGCTCAGAACTTCCAAACTCAAAACATTCCCCTGCCTTAGCCACCCTAGTACCTAGTAGTACAGACATGTGCAATGATGTCCAGACCAAGATGATTTTTAATCTCTTGGTTTTCTTGTGTGCATTGCTAGCTCCATCACTTTTAAGTAGTTCTTGATTTCATTGAGGAGGTCTTATATGTCTTAGAACTTGGTGCAATCGGCACAATATCTCTATAAACAAAAGCATCTAAAGAACTTAAACACCTTTAGGGAATTTCCATACAGATTCCAGAAAGGAAATTCCACAACAGTGGCAAATACCTTAAGCAAAGATAGATGTCGATTTTTAGATATACATATATACACATATGTATATATACACACATATATGTCATGTATCTGGAGATATTAAAAAATCAGTTGAAGGAAGTTATCTCTGCAGTTTTATCTATAAAGGATTCCTGTGTGATTTTGATTGATGCATGAGACATCTTTTTCGAGGAGAGCTTTTTTCATATTCAGCAAAGAATAAACACATCAGAATCTTGTATTCACAGCAGTCTACAGTAGAAAATTGTCTGCAAAGCCTGCCTGCTATTCCCTGCCTTGGAGATAGTATCAATGTGTGCCTAGACTATTCTAATATTTTATAGAACTCAGAAGATAAATAATGATGGCTTCTTGACCACCATTTATTATAATTATATCTATGATCTTTTTCATTCTTTTGAAATTTTTGTTTCTTTGAAATAGCTTGAAAATTAATTCTATTATGCTTTTAGAATTGTATCTCTTCAAGAATAGATTTCTTTTCTAGGTTTGGCCAGATCCAATCTTTCTTCCCAACATTCTGTTTTTGAGTGCTATTTCCACTTTCTCACAAAACATATCAGAGATTGAGGTAAGAAAGGGATAATACACCAGATAATAGAATTCTAGATTTAGAAATGGAAGAGATCTTAAAAATTATTGAGTTTAACCCCTCATTTTTTCAGATGAGGAAACTGAGGCACAAAGAAGTTAAGTGACATGCCCAAGGTCATATAGGCAGTAGGTATCTGAAGTGATATATGAAACCAGGTCTTTCTTACTCCCAAGTTCTGAGCCCTTTGATAGTTCCACTATCATTCAGGATGAAAATAAATTACATAAAGAAATGTTAGCTAATATGTTCCATTTCACATCTATTTCTTGCCCTTCCAGCTTAATACATAAGATGATTTAGTTGAGAATTATACTAAGCTTTCTATAGGTATAAATTCCCATCTACTGCTTTTTGCTGCTTTTTAAGCACTCCTGATTATATTCTGTCATCCTCTTTCTAACCATTTTCAAATGAGCTTGAACTTTAAATAGTCATTGCCCTTAGTTATCATTTTTGTTGTTGTGTTTGGTCATTCAGTCATGTCTGACTCTTCGTGACCCCATGAACCATAGCATGCCAAACCCACCCTCCATGGAGTTTTCTTGGCAAAGATACTGGAGTAGTTTGCCATCTCCTTCTCCAGTGGATCACCCTTTTTTGTCAGAGATCTCCATTATGACCTGTCTATCTTGGTAACCCTGCATGGCATAGTTCATAGTTTCATTGAGCATGCAAGCCCCTCTGGCATAATCCATGCAGTGATCCAGGAGGCATCCACTAACAAGATCAAGTGTTGACTAAGGCAATTTATGAGATCTTTTCAACTTTTACTGTGGCAACTGCTTTACAATCATTAAACTTCTCAAAAATGCTAATATTAAAAGGTGATAAGAGGCAATATCTTTATTTTTATACATCATCCATTTTTCAGAGTCAACAGCTTGCTTCAGCAGGTAATTGGTAATTGTATAGAGTGCTGCTATCTTTATTCTCTCTTTAATTAGACATTAGTTTTGAACTTTGCCTTAACCTGTTTATGGTGCATAGATAGCTGATTATTAAATTTTTCCATGCTAGTAATCAGTAATTTCTTATCTTTTAAGGTTTGGTCAATTTCATTTGTTGTTGGTTGAAGTACACCAAGTCTAGATTCTCTGGATTCCTTGAAGAAAGTATTCATTATATATAAACATAAGGCTTTGGAGTAATCTATACTTCTTTTATTTTCAGTCAATCAACTAGCATTTATAAGTGCCAATTATGTGCCAGAAACTGTGCTAAGTATGGGGAATAAAAAGAAAGGCAAAAGATAGTCCTTGTTCTCAAGGAGCTCACAGTCTAATAGGGGAGTAAACCTAAAAATAGTTATGGACAAGATAAATGGAGATAAACAAGGTTTCTTCATTTTTTAATAATGAATTCCATATTTTCCTTTTCTTTTTTTTGCTGACCCCAATGTCACATTGTCATTAAGTGTCAATGAATATATGTTGACTTGACTTAAAAAGTTTTGTCAAGTTCTTCATAGAACTTCTCTGCATCTTCATCATCTACAACAGATGCTGGTATAAAATAAGCTACAATAATTTCACTACAACTCAAGATAAACAAGTTTTCTATGAGATGATATTTCTTGTTAAGTTCCACCAACTCTTTTAACCACCACTTGGAGGAGAATGTATGAACTACTCTGTCATTTAGTTATAATGTCTTTATCTGGTTTTATAATGTCTTTATCTAGGTAAAGAGGCCATTCTCTGCCTCATTTCTTACCTAGCCTTATTCAATGAATGGGCATTGCCTCAGTCAAACTGAGACCTGGGAAAAACCTTAGCTTAAAAAAGGCCAAGGTCTCTCACTGCATCCAGGGCCATCTTCAGTTCTCCTGATCTATATCTTGCTGCTCATCCCAGATGGCTCTGGAGGAGAAAGTGAGGCTGCTGACTTTGCACAGCCCTCCCTCACTTAAATCCAATTCACTTGCATGTCATGACGTCACCTCCTTGATGTCATGGTCCTCTTTGAGAAGGTAGGACAAACAACAACAATAGTATGTACCTGCTATTGATCGGGAAATATTCTAGGCACTAGAGAAAAGACAAAAAACAGTCTCTATCCTTTGATAAGCATACATTCTATTGGGGGAAAACAACAGGTATACCTATAAGTAAATACAAAATACATACAAAATAAAATCATAGCAATAAAATAAAAAGAAATTTAGGGGGAGGTCAGTAGCCACACATAGGAAGTGGCACTAAGTCTGAGAGAGACTAAAGGGATATCTTATTTTTAAAATGGTACAAAGACATGAGAATGAATGTCTTGTATAAGGAAAAATAAGCGGGTTGCTCTGCCTGGAAGTGAAATAAAGAATACATGAAGGAAAGTAATATGTAATAAAGCCTGGAAAGGAAGGCAGGAGTAAGTATGTGAAGCACTAGATTCCAGATGAGTAACATCTCTTTAGTTGCTGGGCTAGGAGCTTACATTTATAGAAAAAATAATTAATGTTTGTAAATGACCTGAAAACTTTTAGGTGATGATTTTAGCATCCTTTTTTTCTATCACAGTTACTAGTACTGAGCAGTCAGGGGCTGGAATGGACTAACTTAGATCAGGCTGCAATAGTAGTCAGTAGCAAGTAGCAGTAACCATCCCACCATTAGCACAAGAAGAATGTCTTGGAATTGCAGCCTCTTCAAAGACAAAAGAAGAAATTCAGAAATCTGGGGAGATGTATGCCTCCACGCATTCTCCTAACATCCCCATTGTTTTACTGATCTCCCTCCCTCAGCTTCCTTCCTTCTCTCCTACCTTTCCTCCCTCAATCTTCTGGCAATGAAGGAAGGACATTAAGAGGACTTCATATATTAACTTTTAATCTCTTTTAATAAAAATATGAATACAGGAGATGGATATAGAAAAATCATTTCTCTTCATAGAATTCAATCATTGGAGATTAGATAGGATAATAAATGTTTCAACCTATTATGTCGTATAAAGGAGAGAAACCTCATGCAATTAACATACAATGGAATTTTGTTATACTATACTTATGTTTTCTTTCTTCTTATCTTTTTTTAGATATTGATATGGATTCAGCAGAAAATCTTCTCAATATGTGTAAGTTTGATAATAAATATATATTTTAACATAAAACCTAATTTCCTGGAGACTCAAAGGATTCATAGTCTACAGTCTGAGAGTCAAGTGTCATGTCATGCAGGTGTTGTCTTGACAGACTTGTTTTAAGTCAGTACAAGAAGTTGACTATTATCCTACCTTTAGTGTAAAACTATCTAAAGGCAGAGTATTTTTGCATTTGGACAATTTTATGGTAGGAAGGTATCAACATATCATTCCTAGCTTCTCCTGATAATACTCAAGTCCTAAATGTTTAGAGTGCTGAGAAGCAAGAAAGCAAGCACACACACACAGATATCTAGCTAAGTTGCCAAAATATCCTCTTTGCTCTTTCCCCAGCTGTCTACTCCAGGGAAATCTTTTTCACAGGACTCCCACCTCTGGAGGAGTAGGCCACCACAAGGCCAAGAGTCCTTAGTCCTTAGAAGATTGACTAGACAATGCTATTTGATAAATGTAGTCAACCTTCAAAGTCAGGGGACACAGACTCAGCAGCTCTATTGCCCTTCAGTAACCATTAAAGCATCCTCCAATCCAGGAGCCAGAGAGGATGCTTCTTTAGGCACTGGAAGAACTGGGGCACAGCATGGGTTGCTGAGCCCTATCAGGTATATCTGAAAGATTGTGGACAAAGGCAGAGAATAGAGAAGGGAAGATGGGATCCTGATTTGTTACAAAAGGAAGAAAATAGAGTCTTTCAAATGTAAATAGGTGACCTTGGCTTCAATGCCTAGGAAGATTCTAGGACATTAAAAAGATAATTAACAAACTTCTAGAAAAAGAAGCAGTGATTTGAGTCAGCATGGCTTTCACAAGAACATGTCATGACAGAATAAACTTATTTCTATTTTTGGATAGGACTACTAAATTGGAAGATCAGGGGAATGCTATAGTTTATAGGTTACCTAGATCTTAGCATTTCATGAGGTGTCTCAGATTATTCTTGTGCAAAAGATGAAATGATGTGGACTAGAAAGTAATAGAGATAGATGGATTTGGAACTGGTTTGATGGCTAAACTTAAATAGTTATTAATAGCTGAATGCCAACTTTGTAGCAGGTCTCCAATGGAGCATCCTAGGAATCTATGCTTGGTCCCGGACTTTTAACATTTTTATCAATAATTTGGATAATGGCATAAATGGTATGCTCATCAAA
Organism: Vombatus ursinus; assembly: GCF_900497805.2. Lineage (NCBI taxonomy): Eukaryota > Metazoa > Chordata > Mammalia > Diprotodontia > Vombatidae > Vombatus > Vombatus ursinus. The sequence continues at coordinate 73,600,123 of NW_020954596.1, read as the reverse complement.
TTTGCAGATGACACAAAGCTGAGATGGGTAGCTAACACACTGAATAACATAGTCAAGGTCCAAAAAGATCTTGACAAGCCAGAGAGCAGAACTTAATGTAATCAATTAAATTCAATGGGAATTAATGTAAAGCTTTATACCTGGGTCCAAAAAAAAAATAACTTCACAAATATAAGCTGGGAAAAACATGATTAAATAGGGTTTTTGCTTTTCTGAAAAAAAGATTTGGGAGTTTTAGGAGCCTACACATTCAATATGAGTCAGAAGCGTTATGGAGCAGCCAAAAAGGGTAAGTCTGAGCTTAGGTGGTATTAAGAGAAACACTGTATTCTAGCCTGGTCAGATAATATCTACAGAATTATGCTCAGTTCTGGGCCTCACAGTTTAGGAGGGACAATGATATCTATAAGCTGGAGAGATTCTAAATGAGGGCAATAATAGTGAAGGGCCTTGAGTTCATGTCATAAGTGAATCAGCAGAAAGAACTGGGGATATTTAACTTACAGAATTGTAAAGTAATGTCAGTAGGAGAATCATAACACAGTATTTGGGTTCAAGAATTTGAAGAGCTATCTGGAGAAAAGATCAGTCTTGTTTTGTTTGATCCACAAGAACAGAACCAGGAGCAATGTGTAGAAATTACAAAGAAGAAAGTTTAGGCATGATAGGAAAAACTTCAAAGAATCATAGATTCTTGGTTAGAATGAACCTCAAAGATCATTAAGTTGAAGTCCCTTATTTTATAGATGAAGAAACTAAAGCACAGAGAGGTTAAATGGTTTGCCCAAAGCAGTAGGTGTCTATGGCCTGATTTGGCACAGGTCTTCCTGTGGCTGCATGTTCAGATCTCCATCAAGTTTACTATGATGCCTTTAGTTTTCTAATAAAGCTATCTAAAGGTAGAATAAAAATAGGATATAAGGCTGTGAATGAATCAGAAAGTAAAAATAAAAGGCTAAATGGGAAAAAGGAAACTATATGTATTTCTACATCTCTACAAAGAGAGGGAGAGAGAGAGAGAGAGGAGCTCAAAACTTCCATAGAAACACACTTTCCACTCACCTTCATAGTATGCCAAGGCTTCATCACGTATGTGTGTGTACACACACATATGTATATACACACGTATCCTTTTTTTATAATTTGAAGTACCTGTGATTTTTACTATCCCTGCAAAAATATAAACAAAGTAATTATATAAGTATACTTAGGGCTTATTTCAACTCCTGAATTTATTATTATATTTTAACATTCTTTTCTTTTTAAATTTTGAGTTTCAAATTCTCTCACTCCCTCCCACATCCTCCTCCACCCAATGAGAAAGCAATTATACATGTGAAATCATGCAAAACATATTTCCATATTAGCCAGATTTTTTAAAAAGCAGGAAAAATTAAAAAGTGAGAAAATTATGCTTCAATTTACACTCAGAGTTCACCAATTTTCTTTCTCTGGAGGTATATAGTATAGCATTTTTTCATCACGAGTCCTTTGGAATTGTCTTGGGTCATTGTATTCATCAGAGTAGCCAAGTCTTCCACTGTTGATCATCATTACAACATTATTGTTATTGTGTATAGTGATATCCCGATTATTCTCACTTCACTTTGCTGAATCAGTTCATATAGGTCTTACCATATTTTTTCTGAAACCACCAACCTTGTCATTTCTCATAGCACAATAGTATTCCATCACAATCATATACTACATCTTGTTCAGCCACTCCGCAACTGATGGGCATCCCCTCAGTTTCCAACTCTTTGCCACCACAAAAAGAGCTATTATAAATATTTTTGTACATATAGGTCTTTTTTTCTCTTTGATCTCTTTGGGATCCAGACCTGGCAGTGGTATCACTGGATCAAAGGGTATGCACAGTTTTCTAGCCTTTTAGGCCTACTTCCAAATTGTTCTCCACAATGGTTGGACCAGTTCACTATTTCAACACCAGTTCATTAGTGTACCTGTTTTTCCCTCATGCCCTCCAACATTTGTCATTTCTGATAAGTATGACATGGTACCTCAGAGTTATTTTAATTAGCTTTTCTCTAAGCAATAATGATTTAGAGTACTTTTCATATGACTATAGATGGGTTTGATTTCTTCTTCTGAAAATTGTCTGTTTATGTCATTTGACCATTTATGAATTGGCAAATGGCTCTTATTTTTATAAATTAGACTCAGTTCTATACTTAGTATATATTTGAGAAATAAGACCTCTATCAGAGAATCTTGCAGCAAAAAATTTTGCTACTACTTCAATGTCTATGGTACCTTTTAGCAAAATGTAGTTTCCCTGCTTATCTCTTTTAATTAAGTCTATTTTCACTTCTGCTTTGTCTGTGATCATGATTGCTACCCCGGCTTTTTTTTTTTAGTTTAGCTGAAGCATATTAGATTCTGCTTGAGCCTTTTACTTTAACTTTGTGTGTATGTCTTTCTCTTCCAACCCTGTCTCTTATAAACAACATATTGTTGGATTCTGGCTTCTAATCCATTCTTCTATCTGCTTCTGTTTTATGGATGAGCCCATCCCATTCACATTCACAATTATGATTACTAACTGTTTATTTCCCTCCATCCTGCTTTCTTCTGTTTATCCTTCTCTCTCTTTTTATCCTGTCCCTCCTCAAAAGTCTATTTTGCTTCTAATTACTGCTTCCTTTAGTCTATCCTCCCTTTTATTATCCCCTCCCTTTCTCTCATCCCCTTCCCCTCCCTGGATAAGTTACATTTCTATAAACAACTGAGTGTGTATACATAGTCTTCCTTCTTTGAACCAATTCAGATGTGAGGAAATCCCCTCCACCCCCTCCATTTTCCTCTCCACTATAGAAACTATTCCTTGCATGCCTTTTTTATAAGAAAAAATTTTCTCCAACCTACCTCTCCCTTCTCCCTTCTCCTAGTCAATCATCCCTTCTCACTACTTTATTTTTCTTTCTTGGGGGGGAAAGGGAGAAGATCATTTTAACGTAATCAACTCACATCCATGCCCTCTCTATATATAAACTCCTTTAACTGCCCTAATAATGATAAAGTTCTTGGGAGCTACATGTATCCTTTTCCCATAATGGAATGTAAACAGTTTTAACTTTATTGAGATCCTTATGATTACCCTTTCATGTTTATCTTTTTAATCCTTCTCTTGGGTCTGCTGTTTGAATGTCAAATTTTCTATTCAATTCTGATCTTTTCATCCAGAATGCTTGAAAGTCCTCTATTTCATTAAAAATCTATTTTCCCTCTAAAGGGTTATATTCAGTTTTGCTGTACAGGTTATTCTTGATTGTTATTGCAGCTCCTTTGCCTTCTGGAATATCATATTCCAAGTCCTTCACTTCTTTAATGTGGAAGCCACTAAATCTTGTATGATCCTGATTGTGGCTCCACAATAGTTTAATTGTTTCTTTAAGACTGTTTGAAGTATTTTCTCTTTGACTTGGGAGCTCTGAAATTTGGCTGTAATATTCTTGGGAGTTTTAATTTTGGGATCTCTTTCAAGAAATGAATGGTGGATTGTTTTTTTATCCTCTGGATTTAAGATATTGGGGTAGTTTTCCTTCATAATTTCTTGAGATATGATGTCTAGGCTCTTTCTTTGATCATGGCCCTCATGTAGTCAGTAATTCTTAAACTATCTATACTTGACCTATTTTCCAAGTCAATTGTTTTTCTGGAGAGATATTTTACATTCACTTCTATTTTTTCATTCTTTTAATTTTTTTTATTGTTTCTTGGTGTCTCATGAAGTCATTAGCTTCCAGCTTGTCCACTTCTAATTTTTTAAGGAATTAGTTTCTTCAGTGAGATTTTGTACCTCTTTTTCCAATTCTGTTTTTTAAGGAGTTCTTTTCTTCAGTTAATTTTTGTGCCTCTTTTACCATTAGACCAATTCTGTTTTTTAAGGTGTTATTTTCTTTCAGTATTTTTGTGCCTCTTTTATCAAGCTGTTAATTCTATTTTCATAATTTTCTTGCATCACTTTCATTTCTTTTCCCAATTTTTCCTCTGCCACACTTATATATTTCTTTAATTCTTCCATTTTCTTGTTGGGCTTATGTCCAATTAGAATTTTTCTTTGAGGCTTTGCTTGTAGCTGTTTTCACATAGTTGTCTTCTGAGTTTACGTCTTGATCTTCTCTGCCATTGTAGTAGCTTTTTGTGATCAAATTCTTTTTTGTTGTTGTTTGCTCATTTTCCCAGTCTATGTCTTGATTTTGAACTTTATGTTAAATTTGGGCTCTGCTCACCTCAAGTTTCAGGCTTTTCCATGCTGCTGTTTTCAAAGCTAGTTCTGAGGATCTGCAAGTTTTTGGTGCTTCCAAGGTGTTGTGATCCTGGCAGAGGTATAGTTACTGCTCTCCTGGTCTGCACATTGCTCTTTAACCAGGAAAGCCACAAGCACTAGTGCTCTCTTTGCCTTAGAACTGTGACCAGGGCCCCTGCTCCCCTGTGAATGGTCCCTAGCACTCCTCTCGCCCTGAAACTATGACCCAGAACTGTGTATGGGCAATAGAATTGACAATCAGTGCCAACAAAGGGTCCCCTATAATCTCTTTCTGACTAGTTGTCTGACCCTCTTTCTGTCTCTGCACTGAGAATTTCCAAAGCTGCTTGCTGCTATTGCTTCTGCTATTTCTGCCTCCATGTGTGGGATCTAGACAGGCTTCCACCTGGGTGTCTCAAATTTCTCCTGCCAACCTCCTAGGTTTCCTTAGGCCAGAAAAATGTCTCCCTCTGACCTTTTGTTGGCTCTGCCATTCTAAAATTTCATTTGAGGCATTATTTTAAAGTTGCTTGAAGGAGAGTTAAAAAGAGTTAAGCTGAGTTACCTGTAATACACCATCTTGGCTCCACCCCCTTATATATGTCCTTTCAAAAGATGATGTCGTGATAAGTAAACATGCCTCTGAAGTATTTAAAGCAAGGGAGACTTAGAAAATACACTAAGGCCATTTGCATCTCTACTCAATTTCTGGTAGCAATTCACTTCAAGAAATAAATATGATAAAGAAAGGTTCAGGAGAGATGCATTGACAATGACAGTGAGATTAATAGACTGAACAGAGATGAGTAAAAGAAGAATGCTGTTTAAGGCTGAGCCATAGAAATTAATCAGCTCAGAGCTCTTGAGCAAGGCTAGAAACCAGGAAGTGCAGTTGCCTGAGGTTGTTCCTTCTAACAGAGAACCACCTTTGTTTTTGTACTCCCTCTGCAAAAAGTTGAGCAAAAGCCAACTTCCTTTAGGGGTTGTACAAACATAGAAGGGAGGAGATAGGGAGGAACCATCATTAAAGTTCTGCGTTTGGTATTAGTTGTTGTAAGCATCAGTGATAAAGGAGTGGAAGTGGGTAGAAAGGCATTCTAGTCATTGAGTCACAGGAAAGAACCTTATCCCTCTAAAACAGCAACTAACAACACTAGGCTTCAGTTATAGAATTGCAACATACAAGACATCTTCCCTACCTCACATGTGAGTTACGCTATAATGTAATGAAAAGCAGTCAAAAGTAGCAAGATAGAAATTTAACTACAGTGTAGTAGAACAAAAGAGCTGGATAAAAACCTTGAAGGAATATGTTATATTCTCTAGCCTATTACTCTTGCCTAGCCCAACCTAAAGAAACATGCCCATGGATGCATTAGAAGAGTATTCAGTTATATATAGTTAAAATACTGCTCCACAAAACAAGCCATCATCTAAGATTACCTCCAGAGTTTCTTTACTTAAGGTTAGCCCAAAATCACATGCCTAGAAAGGGACACAAATGCCATTTTCTAAACTTTGATTTTAGATCTGATTTATATTCCTTATATACATTAAAAACTGGTAGTCCTTGATCCTATTATCTGGAGATGGCTCATACATTGTACTATAAATACAATTACTATTGATAACAGCTAGTATTGATATAATATATTAAATGATCTCATTTGATCCTCATGATAACCCTCTGAGGATGGTTCTCTCATCCCCATTTTACAGATAAAGAAACTGAGACTGAAGGAAGATAAGTAACTTGCCCAGGGTCACACAGATAATAATTATCTGATTCAGAATTCAAACTCAGGTCTTCTTGTATCCAAATCTAGCACTCTATCTTCTATACCACCTAGTTGCCTGATGGCTACCTGACTGTCTCATGTTACTGTAAACCCCAAACCCCATGAACCCCACAAACCCCTATTTGAAACAGAGTCTGCTCTAAGAAAGAGACTAACGAAATTGGGGTATATGTATTCATAGTTTAATTTCTCAAGGTGGCTCGACATACATCGTATGGGAGTTCAGTCCAAAACTGGGACCCCCTAAGGAAGCTAGTTCAAAACTGGCTCAGTTTGGGATTTTGGGGTACAACCTAATATGCCCTTCGAAGAGTAGGTGTTCCCAAGGGATGCCAATCAACCGTGACTGGTTGACATACTAAGAGGTGGGTGGGTTCTTTAGATCACTCAGTCCTAGGGGCCAATATCATCTGCCATCAAAGGAAATACCACTCCCAGTCTTGGAAGTCTGTCTCCACCCAAACCTGAGTAGGATAAAATCAATTCAGACCTGGGTTGGAGTTTGACCAAGATAAAAAGATTCAATGCAGTCTCATTATCAGAGATGTCCTTCTGAACAACTTTGGACAGAAGGCTGGCAGGGAGGAGCTATGAGTTTCCAAGACACAGATTACCAAGAAAAATCATTTTTAACACTACTGATGACCATCACCAATGATAGCTGATTAACAGTAGTATCCATAGGTAAGATGAGGTCATATGTAGAGATAATAAAGTAGATTAAAAGAAAAAGAGAGCTACATTAAGTCTTTCCCATTACTACAGAGGGGGCTTAATACTGCCAAACTTAAAATCATGGCTCTTGGGACCTAAATAGGCCAATTAAGCCCAAATCCTGATGCAAATATAAATTCAATTTTGAAAATGGGTTTTTTTAAAAGCATTTTCATAGTTGTATCTTTTACAGTTGATACAATTTTTTCTCAAGTTCTATATCATAATATGAGTATCTAGGCACCTAAACATTGCTGCATTCTTAGTCATTTTTCTTACGGCTCATATAAGCAAAGAGAATCCATAGAAGTCAAATTTCATTTATGTGAAATTACTTCTGATTATATCTCCATTTCTTATCCACCTCTTAAGATGGCTTGCTGTGAAGCTATATTAAAAAGACTAAATAAAAACAAATATTGTTCTTTTTTTAAAATTAATGGATTTGGAGTTATTGGAAAATCTCAAGACTGAAATAAGCATAACCTAACCTCTACAAGAGTGATGTTTCATCAGCTAAGGGACAGATTTCATTGTAAATGGTTTAGTATAACACAAGCAAATATCAATAAATTTTATCTACTGGGAGAAATATGCTTCTGTCTTCAAATGTAAACAAGCTTATTAACCTCATTTGAACAGGTTGTGGAAGACGAACAAAAACGTCCCCTGGCAACAAAATAGCTGGAGGCTTGGATAGTGTGGAAGGGGAATGGCCCTGGCAAGCCAGCCTGCAACAGGATAATATTCACAGATGTGGGGCCACTCTAATTAGTAACAGCTGGCTTCTTACTGCTGCGCACTGCTTTGTAAAGTAAGTATGAGCTTCTCTAAAACCAGTCAAGGCACACAAGCCATGGTATAGTACACTATCACACTACAAATAGGTCTAGTCGTCATATGTCTATTCATTCATAATACAAGCATTCACTAAGCAACTTCTAAGTACCATGAACATGATTTCCAGAAGAGAGGGCACTAGCTCCTGGAGGTAGGGAGGGGATCAGAATAGGCTTCATGTTGGAAGAAGCACTTAAGCTTAACTTAAAAGGAAGGTAGGCATTCTGTAGTGCAGACATGAGGAGGAAGTCCTTTCCAGGCACAGAGAACAGCCTGTATTCAAAGACACAGAGACAGGAAATGGAATATCAAATATGTAAAATAGCAACTAGATCAATTTGGTTGAAACGTGGAGTCATTAAAGGAGAAGAATGTGTAGTAAGCCATGAAAGGTGGATTAGAGCCAAATTGCCAAACAGAGGAGTTTGTATTTTATTCTAATTATAGTAGAGAGGTATTGGTGCTTGTTGTTCAGGGGACTGGCATGATAAGACTTGTGCTTTAGGAATGTCAACTTGGTCTCTGTATGGAGGATCAGTTGGGGGAAGGGGGGAAGCTCAAGGCTAGATGACCAATTATTGTAACAATTCAGGAAAGAGGACCTGACCTAAGATAGTAGCTACGAGTAGAGAAAAAGAAATAGATCGAAAAAGATACTGAGGAGGTAGAATTAAGAAGATCTGGCAACTGATTAGATAGATGCAAGTGAGGGAAAGGGAAGATGAATCCCAGATAATGAGCCTGGGAGACTAGAAGGATGGTAGTGCCCTCAAAAGAAAAAAGGAAAATTGGGAAAATGTTAATGTTCTCTCCTGGATGCGTTAAGTGTGAGATGCCTGCAAGACATCTAGTCGTACAATAGGCAATTGGTGATGCAGAACTGGAGCCTAACAGGTGAAGCAGGTATTGCAACTTAAAGTAGCATCAGAAGATCAACATGTAATTACTTCTGAAAGAAAATGGGGAAAGGCCTGGTTCACTTCTGAAGGTGATGAGAAAAAGACCAAGCTGAACTGTATTATATATACCTTCAGTTTCTTTTGTGGTTTGCAGATTATTTGGTTTTATAGAAAGAATTTAAAACTGGAAGAGAACTCAAGTCATCTACCCCAGCCCCCTCATTTTACAGTTGAGGAAACTAGGGCTCAGACAGGTAGTGACTTAACTAAGATCACACAGTAAGTGGCCAAACCTAGATTCAAACCCAGGTGTCTAGACTCCAACTACAGAACCATACTACCCTGATTGCAACTTGAAATTCAGTATCTCTTTCCACAACTCCACACTGAATTTGCACACATATAGCTTATTTGCTCAAGAGTTGAGTAATTATATTTACAAAATAGGGGTAAGAAGGTGTGCTCTAGTTTCACTTTTTAAACTTTTAAAACAATTTTTTTATTTGTTCCTATTCTTTTAAGAATGTTTGCATTTAGTGGTTCTATGATGCTTTTTTTGATAGCTTTGAACTTTTAATAATAAGTTAAGTGAAAAGTCTTCTCAGAAATTAGAATTACGGAATGGTAGAGCTAAAACAGACCCTACAACATCCTTTAATCCAACCATGTCATTTTTATATGAGGAATTCAAGAGAATAAGTGACTTGCCCAAGATCACTTGGCTACTAAGTAAGAGAACTAGGACTTGAGATCAACTCCAGTATTCTCTCAAGTACATCATACAGTCATCCTCTTTCTTACCATATTCTGTGCATAATTGTTCATTCCCAACACCCATAATAACTAGAGGAATTTAAGAGTTTTAACTGTCAATATAGTTTATTTTTAAGGCAAATTATAAATTAATCTTTTTTCAGTTAATAATCTATTTTATCTCCCTCACACCTCACTCTCCCTACTAAAAAATAATACAAATAAAAACAAAAACCTTGTAACACATACACAGTCAAGCAAAACAAATTTCAATATTGACCATGTGCAAAAATACATACTATTAATTTTCAACTTAAGTCCATCTCCTCACTGACAGGAGGTGAGTTGCATGGTACGTCATTGATCCTCTGGAATCATGGTTGGTTATTTTGATGAAGAGAGTTTTTAAGTCTTTCAAAATTGTTTGTCTTGATAATGTTTTTATAAATTGTTCTCCTAGTTCTGCTCACTTCACTCTAAATTAGTCAATATAAGAATTCTCAGATTTCTCTGAAACCCTTCTTTTTATCATTTTTATAGCATAATATTATTCCATTTAGTCATATAATATGTCATTCTCCAATTGATAAGTAGCCCTTTAGTTTCCAGTTCTTTACCAATGCAAAAGAGTTGCTTTTCTTCTTTCTTTAATCTCTTTGGGGTATAGACCCAATAGTGACATCAAAGAGTCAAGTCAATAAGCATATATTAAGCGCTTACTTTATGCCAGACATCATGCTAATTCTGGGGATACAAATAAAAATGAAAAGAAAGACAGTTATATACCTCAAGGAACTTACATCCTAATGAGGGAAGACAGCACATAAAAGGAGCTGAAAGCAGGAAAGGAAGATATGCCCTCATGGCAGTATGATGGCAATGTTCTAAGAATGAAACATGGCTAGCCTGGGCCCTTCCTTAAAATGGAAGCTCCAGTAAGAACTCACCAATGGGAAAAGGGGCCACAGAAGCAGAGAGAAAAGGCAACATGGCTGTAAAATCCAGAGACTGAAACATGGCTGGTCTGGCCCCTTCTCTGGGCATAGTCCCAAATTGCTTTCCAGAATTACTGGACCAATTCATCAATCCACCAACCAAGTGCATTAATATGCCTATTTTCCCATAGCCCTTCCAACATTTGTCATTTTCTTTTTTTTATTTACTTTGCCAATCTGATGAGTATGAGGTGGAACCTCAGAATTTATTTAATTTGTATTTTTCTAATTATTTGTGATTGGAGGCATTTATTATATAGCTATTGATAGTTTAGATTATTTCTTTAGAAAACTGCCTCTTCATATCCTTTGACCATTTATCAGTTTGGGGAATGATTCTTACTCTTATAAATTTGAATCAATTCCTCACAAATCTTGGAAATTAGACCCTTATGAGAGAAATTCAGTATTTGTTTCCCTTCTAATTTTAGCCACACTGGTTTTGTTTGTATAAAACAAAGTTTTGTTGTTGTTATTCTTGTTACTCAGTCATTTCAGTTGTGTCCAACTCTTCTTGGTCCCATTTGGGATTTTCATGGTAAAGATACTGGAGTGACTTGCCTTTTCCTTCTCCAGCTCATTTTACACATAAGGAACTGAGGCAAACAGGGTTAAGTAATTTGCCCAAGGTCACACAGCTAGTAAATATCTGAGGCCAGATTTGAACTGAGGAAGATGAGTCTTCCTGACTCCAGGCTTGGCACTCTATTCACTGCACCACCCAGTGAGTTCTTACTGCAGTAACTAGGGCCTTTGAATTTATCTACAACTAGCTACTATTCAATATAGTTTATAAGAAAAGCTCCTTACACTTCTGGGTTTATAACTTTTAAAAATAGTCCATCTTTTTGATATTTTTTATTGTTTTTTTAGTGCCAAAGACCCTCAAGAATGGAGTGTGACCTTTGGACTCCTTTTAAGTGGTTCAAAAC
>NW_020954596.1:73578921-73586421 GCF_900497805.2 Vombatus ursinus | reverse complement strand
CTATGTGATTCTAGGCAAATCACTTAACTGCTCTGTGCCCTAGGCAACTTTCTAAGATTTAGGCACTAGGACTTCAAGTCAGGAAGACCTGGGTTCAAATCTTGTTTCATGCACTTACTGTTTGATTCTAGACAAGTCACTTAACTGATATGTACTTCAGTTTCCTTATCTGTAAAATGAGAAGGTTGACATTTTTAGCCTCTAAAGTTTCTTCCAGCTCTAAATCTAGGCTATAAAGGGGTTGTTGACCTGCATCAGTAGAAGAAACTACCACCCTAGGAATTCTCCCACTGATTATATCAGAAATCAAGACCTCTCCCCCAATTTTTTTTAATTCAACAAAAATTATCAAAATACCATCTACATGCAAGGCACTTTGTTAGTCTCTGGTGATACAAAGATGAAAAAAATGGCACAGTCCCTGGCCTCAAGAAGCTTACAATACACTAGACAATGGGAGAAGAGTATATGGTTTATGCAAAAATAAGTATAGTATAGGTACAGTGAGATGGGGGGGAAGAACCCCAAAAATGTTCTAGAAAAAATGGGGAGGCAAAAAAAACTTTCTGCTGCAGAGATCAGAGAAGATTTCATAGAAAAATTCTGCGCTTGGAATCCCTGCCTCCTGCAAGGCTCAGCTTAAATGTCACCTCTTCCTTCTGGAGACTTGTCCTGAAGACCCATGGCTAATGCCTCCTCCAGTAAAATTCCTTTGTATTTACTGTATATGTATACATTAGAGTCACTTATATGTGTGTGTGTGCATTTCTCCAGATAAAATATTGAATTGAAAGACAGATATGTCCATTTTTCATCTCTATAAAATCTTTGAGAAACTGGTAGATGTATATAATTTTCTATAGTAGATTACATTTTCATTGTTACACAATTGAGAGCTGTGAAAGATACCAAATTCTGCCATGTTAATTAGCCCAAAGAATTTGACCCAACAGAACAAACATATTCTTAAAAACTCTCCATCAAGACTATTCTCATACATTAAGAATAATATAAGGTGACTTGATAGGCACAAACACAGAAATAACATTGTTCAATATTTCTCTGAGTATCAGTTAAGTACCAAGCAAAAGGAGAGACAGGCATTTACCACTGTAATAAAAGGATGACTGTGCAAAGTCCCCCCCAAAAAAAGGTATTTCCCACAGATGGCAAAGTCAACCAGATATTTGTTTGTAGATAATATTGTGCTGATTGAACACTCCAGAGCCTTCTCAGTGAAATCCAGGCATTCAAACGAGATCAGTCTAAGAATCCATACAGAAATTAAACAATCATCAAACATTCATTAAAATGCCTACTATGTGCCAGAAACTATCTTAAGTCCTGGGAATACAAATGTGAAACAATCAAGAAGCTTGCATTCCTTGAAACCAAGAATAAGGACTGGGCCTGTGATTTCATTGGTTTATGTAAAACTTGGGTGAAGAAATTCCCTCTACCAAAGTAAGTCAGCACCTTCTCTGCACCTTATAATCTTAGAGGGTTGCCTTGAGCACTGAGACGTAAAGTGGCTTGCCCAAGATCAAACAGCCAGTATATGTCAGAGGAAAGACTTGAAGCTATGTCTTCCTGGCTTCAAGGCTAATTCTTCATTTATTAAAGCACACTGCCTCTTACTTGAAATCAAATGAATGAAAAATATCAATGACTCAGATTATGGCTACACTTAAATAGAAAGTTTACTGAGTTGGTTCATCCATACATTCTGAACAGATACTATAAGTGGCCAGTAGCTGGGTCCAAAATTTAATAGGAGGAGGAGAGTGGACTGAATCGAATTTATAAAATGAGTCAGTGCTTTCAATGATCCCAATCTATTCCCTGCTGCAAAAGTCCACCTTTTAAAGATCAATATTCTCCCAATGATGCCATATTCCTGAAATTCATAAAATATCATGGTCTTAGAAGGTTCAAAATTTCAAATGGCCCAAAAGGCAAGAGAAAGACTACAGTGAGCATAAATGGGCTAGAACCCACTGTTAACCTTGTGTGCCAGAGTTACAGAAGATAGTATCAAGGACATGTTACTGTAAAAGGAAATCGGCTGATCATAGAGTGAAGTGAGAAAGAAAACTCACACAATAGCTACAACCCATTTTTCCATACTGATCTTGCATCTCACATAGTCACATATTCTTAAGTTTCAGCCATATTGGCTATTCCCTGTATACAATATTTCACCTCTCACCTCTGTATTTTTACAAAAACTGTCAGCTATTCCTGGAATTCATTCTCTTCTCAACATATTTTATAATCCCTAACTTCCTTAAATTCACTACTCAGATGCCACTCCTTACAAGAAACTTCTCCTGATTTCCTCAATCCATAGAGTTACCCACTCCTCAAATTACTTTGTATTTATTTCACATGCTTTGCATATACTTATCAGTGCTCATGATGTTTCTCTCCCATTCCAGTAGAACATAAAGTTCCTGAGGGCATGTTTCATTTTTCCCTATTTGTATCCAGTTCCTAGCACAGAGTCTGACATATAGTAAGCTCTCAGAAAGTGCTTATTCAATTGAATTGAGCTAGGCAGCTCTATTGGTTCCCATGAAAAAGAGCCAGAAGACATTCTCTATGGAGAATTTATGAAAAGCCATAGACAAGAATCAAACAAGATGAGAAGCCATGGATGGGTTTCCATTTTAGAAGGAAAATCAGATCCAGCCAAATGATGAAGAATGCATAGCTCTGGTCATGTCACTTCTCCCCACAAAAATCCTCATACCACATATTTTCTGCTAAGTAAAGTTCAAGCCACTTTCCCTGGCTGGCATTAAGGCTCCCACAATCTGGAACTACCCTAATTTTTCAGCCTTATATCATATTACTTCCTTCCAAGTATCCTACTCTTTAGCCAAACTAAATTTTTTGTCCCTTGACCCTGTACTCCACTTATATGTCTTTTGCTCACACAGTTGTGTGTGCCTCAAATGTTCTCCCTACCCCTCTTCCCTTGATCAATTTCTAACTCTCCTTCATAATCCATCTCCTTCAAGAAATTATCCTGGATCCTCCAATAAGTCACTATCTTCCCTCATTCCCTATTTAACACTTGGTTATCCAACCCTCACTGCTCATATATTTGTTTTCTACATAATAAAATACCATTATATATTATAGCCATCTTTGTATGCATCTTATCTCCATTTTTGAGTACAGGTACTGGGACTTAGCTAAACCTTTAAATCTCTCCTTAACACTCAGGGCAGTGTGAGAATGTAATGAAGGTTGAATTTAACTAAATTGGTTTGAAATTAAAATCTACTACATTATAACACATCATCACAAGTACAGCACTGCACTGCCCCCTTTATCAAAGTAACATTTCAGTTATATAGCAAACGAGCTAAGGTAAATCATCACCTTTAATTCCTTATAGAGATGTATTCTTTATGCAGAGAGATAATTGCCCACAATTTGTAGATGCATCCCAATCCTCTGATTACTTTGAAGATTAAAATAGCTGTTCTCATGAATTCTTCTTTGTGGATAGGAAGAATAAACTTATAATTAATGTCAGGACACAGAATTACATTCACAACATTGCATTCACATTATCAGACAGGTCAAAATTCAGTCATTAAACATATTTTGGAGATCTTGGATTTTATTTTATCAATGTATCTGTATTTTTAAGACCCTCCAGAAAACACCAATTTCTATACCTCATTGTGAGATGGAATTAACTCTGGGTTCTCAAAGACTATGCCAGTGGAACATAAGTTCTGATGTGTACTACCAACCAATGAATAGACCAACAAGTATTCATTAAGTGCCTACTATATGACACCAATTTGGAGAAGTTTTGAATGCAGACCAAGTGATGGATTGCTTATCTATTATGTAAGGAACTGCTCATCTAACTTCAAAGTGGCTCATCACCCTGTCCTAATTGGATGAATTGTTCAGCTATGGTAACTTTTAAATACCATTTACTAAGTAAAAGAATGATTGCTATCTGTATCACTGGAGAGAGTACTCACACTGATGAAATCACAGATGGTTAATACATTGGAGAAGTATTATTAAGGCATAAACAAATCAAAATACAATAAGTAAATAAAATATAAGCAAAGTACCAAAACTTTAAGAAATAAAAACAGCATAACACTTTAGACATAGCTTGTTTCTCATCATTGCCTCAATTTATTCATAAGCAAGACTTTCTTCATCACTAAAAAGTAAAACAAAAAAATGTATTAAAATATGTAAGAGTCCATAGAATGTGAATATGTCCATAAGTATATTGAAGTGAACAAAGCACCATGATCTATCACAAGTGGCTGGCATTTACTTGAACAAAACATATATCATTTTTTTCCTTTAGGAACAAGTCCTGATGTTCTCCAAAAAGGAATAATGAAAATTATAGATAATGTCACGTGCAATAAAAAAGAGGTATATGATGGTGCTGTAACAGATGGAATGCTGTGTGCTGGGTTCTTGGAAGGAAAAATAGATGCCTGCCAGGTAGGTAAATGTACAAGTAAAATTGAGTGGTAGGAATATTAATATTTTGCTTATGGTAAAATACTCTTTTATGAAAACCCTACTTGTATTATCATATTTATAGCTTTTCCATGTCAAATTAAACTATTTTAAAATTTTTTTAAATTTGAGCAATATTTAACATTGAACTAATCAAACCACAATCAACAATAAACATAATTATTGTTATATTGATATCAATATCAGTTATGTTCAGCCACACCACCACCCCCAAGACAAATCGGGGTCCATAATAGCATGGGCCAGGATGAAACTCAATACACATCAAATTTTGGGGGTTCATGCAAGATGCTTGATTTTATTTTTAATCTAGGCTATCTGTACTAGCAGTGCAAAAGTTAAGACAGGTCTGCAAAAATTACAACTAATAGGTTTCATCCAGGAACACTGATTTGTGTTTGCAGAAAACCTAAGCTTTCTACACAGGCAATGGCAGAGTTCAAGTAATGCTCTCATAAGCACCAAGGCTTATAGAGGTAAAGTGTAGAGGTATATTCTACAAGTATGTGTTGGAGGTGAGTATATGCACCAAGGCATACACAAGCCTAGACATGCATAGTAAAATTGTGGGTATGAGGATAACATCAAACTTGAATTATGTCTTTCTCCTTACTGCCCCACATTCACCACCTCACAAGCACTCAGACTACTACAACATCATACATGACAAAATTTTTTAACCCAATAGAAAGTACTAAGGACACATACTTGAGGCTACAAACTAGTAAGATACCCCCCTACCGAATCTATATAGTCACTTGACTTATGGTACAACCCTGGGTTTGAGGTACCTCCACAAGAAGAATTTGGGGTTGGGGGTTGACATGGTACTGCATAACAGTCCATTCTGGCAGGACTCACCTTCTCTCCAGCCCTACATGGGACACAGAACTTACAGTATTAGGATGATGTGCTGGTCCTTCCCTTTTGGGGTCTTTCTCTAAATCCCAATAAGGCAGACATCTCTGCTTTCTTTGTACCTCTTCTTGGTGAGGCTTGGAACTTTTTTCAAAGTCCTTATCTGCTGACAGCTCGTGGGGAGGCTCATGGATACACCAGTCTTTCTTCCAAACTCTAATGACTTCTATAGATATCTCTGAAATTTTCTTTTGATGATGACCAAGTATAGAAAATGCAAAGAAAAGGGATGCTTTCAATATCTACTAAAGGATTCCATCATGTTATATTTGTGATGAAGTTCCTTGTGAGTTGCTCTTTGTGTTTTCCTCCCTTGAGCTTTCTAGACCTTTACAGTACAGTGATTTCCAAAGTAAGGTTTGCCCAGAACATATTTGGCTGCAGTAAAAAATCTATACCTTTCTTACTTTACTGATACCCACAAAACACCCTTTCTGCCTATTAAGTGGGGTCCCATTAATTCTTAATGACAACAAAAACCAAAACCTAGACAGAAAATAATATTAATTCATTTCCCAATACTACCCAAAATTGAACATGAACTCCATTTTGGACTCTGAGCAGACATGACCTGCTCAAATTGGTTACTTTGAGATATAACTGTTTCACATTTTAAAGATGCAAGATTTCACCAGTATTTGGTATTCCCTCAACTGACAAAGATATAAGCACTCTTGACCTTTTTGTATGATCTTCATGAGTTGTGGTCAAAAAATAAAATAAAATAAAATAAAACGCATCAACTAGTAGCCAGATGTCCAGGGATGAGCCTCTCCAAACTTGGACAGGCTGGTCTTTAAACAATAAATATTAGACTCTTACCAGTCCTATACTCAAAGTCTTTCAAAATTTGTGGTTGGCTGGAGAAATCTTTAGAATTTGGGGTCACCTTCCCAACAAAATGGGATAGGGCTTTTAGTCAAGGGTTTGAGGCTTTAATGAAGTTTTACGGCAAGCTAACTTTATGAGATTCAGAAGCAGAAAGACAACTTTTAAGTGAAAGGAAATTGAAGTGAAGGTCCTGAAAAAGACTGTACAAGGTATGCTGTACAGAACTGAAAGATATTGAAATACAACGTAAAGACAAAAGTAAAATAATCCCTTCATTCAAGGAGCTTCCATTCAATCTTGGGAGACAACATATATATATGTGTGCGCGTGTGTGTGTGTGTGTGTGTGTGTTTGTGTACATACAAAATAAGTACAAAGTTAATTCTGAGGAAAAGACATCATACAGATAAGGTAGTGCTTGAACTAAGCCTTAAAATAAACTAGGGAATCTAAGAGGCAGGGGTAAGGAATGAGTGCATTTCAGGAATGAAGAAAGAGGGGAGGACAGCTAATGAAATGTCATAGAGTTGGGCAATGAAACATCCTGTGTGAAAAATAGTAAGAAGGCCAATTTAAGTGGATTGTAAAATGTGTGAAAGGGAGTAATGTGTAATAAGACTGGAAAAGTAAATTAGGGCCAGGTTGTGAAGGGCTATAAAAGCCAAAGAGAAGTTTCTATTTGATCCTAAAGATAAAAGAGACTAGAATTTGTAAGCAGAAGAATAACATGGTCAGACCTACATTTTAGGAAAATCCTTTTGGCAGTTGTGTGAGGAAATTATTAGAGAAGGCAAAGACATGAGGCAAGAAGGCCAAGTAAGTGTCTATTGCTATAGTCCATAGAGTTGATTAGGGTCTGAAGTAGTGTGATGGTTTGTGAGGAACTCAATTCAAGTGAGCTCTTCCTTAGCTTTACCATGCTCCTTCCCCGGGTGGTAGCCTAAAATATGTCCCAGTCTTTGACCCCTCCCAAGAAGTAATGTTCTAGGATATCTACCTTCATTGGGGCTTATGGCTCAAGATCCCAGTTATTGCCTAGTCTCCATTTAATTTGCATTCAGAAGTATTTAAGGTGCTTTCCATGCTATGTTTTGTATTCTTTCCCTAAGCACTAGAATTGCTAGTTATTGCTTCTAATAGAATGTCAGAAGAGTTTTTCACTGACCTGAAGAAAGAAAGAAAGAAAGAAAGAAAGAAAGAAAGAAAGAAAGAAAG
>NW_020954596.1:73533073-73578911 GCF_900497805.2 Vombatus ursinus | reverse complement strand
AAAGAAAGAAAGAAAGAAAGAAAGAAAGAAAGAAAGAAAGAAAGAAATGAAGGAAGAAAGGAAGAAAAGAAGAAAAGAAGGAAGAAAAAGAAATTGATTCAACTAAGAAACAAAAAATAAAAAGGATATAAAGAGGTAGACGAAAAAGTAGAGGGAAATCCTACCACGTTTTCTAGACAATAAGAGAAGACAACAAAAAGAAAGGAGAGAAAAAGGAACACTAAATATGTCAAGTTATGCATTAAGAATGACACTCTTGTCATTTGCAAAGGGGCTTTGGAAAGAGTCTGCTAATATTAGAAGGCAGAACTGGGCCACTCCTTGCCTCCCCACCACTCCCAACAGCCAGAAGAAAATAAATTCTTGTGGTCCAAGAAGTGATTATGAGAATATAGATACCATCAGGAGAGAAGTCATCCATGATTTAAAAAAAAGAAAGAAAGAAAGAAAGAAAGACTAATAGTGAAGGTTAGCAACTCTGTGCTGAGAGGTATTGGGCTATCTATATATCTATCAGACACGAACGTTGCTGAAGTATGCACATCTATAATTTGACAGAGACATCTAAGGCTTGTCAAAAGTGAAAAATACTTCCCTTCTTCTGGTGATTCACATAGGGACAAATGGTACCAACATAAGGAACTCAGAATACAATGTTAAGGATTATAAAGTGTTGAGCAAGGAATTGAAGATTTTAGAAAAGTGAGTAATATTTTCTTCATTGTTGCTCATGGAAGGTAGGAGTTTCAGAACAGAAATTATAGACCTTTCAATGTCAGGAAGGTTCACAAAGATCAAACAATCCAACCCATATTTGCACAAGAATATCTTCTACCACATACTGGACAAGTAGTCAATCCATCCTTTGCATGGAGACCCCCTAGTAAGGAGGGACTCATTACGCTCCAAGGTAGCCTATTCTACTTTTAAATAACTCTAGTTGTTAAAGAGTTTGTTTCCCCTTACATCAAGCCTACTTTTACATTTATGCTATTTTCACCAATTATTCTTGGCTCTTCCATATGAGAGTGATTCAAAAACCTGGAGATGATTATCAAGTATCTCCCTTCCCTCAAGTATTCTCTTCTCCATACTAAACATACATAGTTCCTTCAAGTGATCTTCCAATGGTATGAACTCAAGATTCTTCACCATTCTGGTCATCATCCTCTCAACAGCCTCCAATTTATCAAAGTCCTTCCTAAAATGTGGATGTTGACTGACCAGGACAGAACACAGAAGGAAATAAATTCCTTAGTTCTGGACACTATTCCTTTCAATACAACATAACAGTACAGTAGCTTTTTAATGGCACATATCACACTACTGACTCACATTGAGCTTGCAGTCCACTAAAATCTACACATCTTTTTTCAGACATGGTATTATCCCACCATGCCACCTACCTGAGAAGTTGTTTTTTCTTCACTCCAAGTGTAAGACATTACACATGTTCCTATCAAATTTTATCTTACTTGATTAAGCTCTATGTTCTAGCCCATCAAGACTTTTTTTGGACACTTAGCCTCTCATGCAATGTGTTAACTACCCCTCTAAGTTTTGTGTTACCTGCTAAACAAGATACTGATAAAATGTTAAACAGCACAGAGGCAAGCACAGATGTCCAGAACACTCCACTAGAGACCTCCTTCCAAGTTGACATCTAGCTGATAATGAATGACTGCATCTCTTTGTCTTGTCCACAAAAAAAATCATCTGAAACTTTGTCAAACATCTTGCTAAATTCTAGGTAAACTGGTTATAGCACTCTCCTGATCTGCCAGTATAATTAGCCCATCAGAAAAGGAAATGAGGTTGGTCTGACATGACCTGTTAAGTCACATAGGTAGTCAACATTACAGACAAGATCTGAAGTGAGTCCTCTGACTGCCCAGTGGTCTTTCCACTGAACCAAGAAATCAACTACACAAATAAAGGACAGAGCACACAAAGCAAAAGAAAAAGTTCATGTAAAAAAAAATCTGGGGTTCCTGAGACATTTCAGGAAAAAAGCTAAATCGATAAGTAGGACACTTTAAGAAAAGTAAAGTGTCTAGGAAGGGAAGGGAGGATCCTGTCATGCTCTGCTGCTCTGGTCAGATATCATGCTTTGTTCTAACATACATATTTTAAAAACAACAATGACAAGCTGGCACTCACCCAAAGGGAGATAACCAGGTTGATGAGGGGACGAAGACCATACCATACAACAACAGGATAAAAGAACTAGGGATGTTTAGCCTAGCGAAAAGCATACTTAAGATGGACATGAAAGCTCAAGTCAGTCAGTCAACCAATATTTATTAAGCATCTACTATGTACCAGGCACTATGTCCTAAGTTCTGGGGATACAAAAAGAGGCAAAAGATGGTCCATGCCCTCAAGTAGTTCACTAATGAATGAGACAACAAGCAAATAAATGTGTACAAATAAATATATACAGTATAAACAGGAAGCAAATAAGAAAGGGAAGGCACTAAAATTAAGAGAGGTTAAGAAATGTTTCCTGTAGAATTGAGATTTTAGTTGAGACTTAAAGGAAGCCAGGGAAGCCACTAGATGAATATGAGAAGGGAGAACATTTCAAACATGTATCACTCTAGACATGTAACATTCCAGACCAGTATCACTGGATTAAAGGGGTCATAGTAGAGAGTAAGGTATAAGAAGGTTCAGGAAGTAGAAGGGGGCTAGAATATGAAGGGCTTTGAATGCCAAATAGGAAATTTTTTATTAAATCCTGGAGGGAATTGAGAGCCACTGGAATTGATTGGGGGAGAGGGGTTGACATGACCAAAATGACATGGTTGAAACTGCTTTAGGAAAATCACTTTGGTGACTGAATGGAGGATGGATTGGACTAGGGAGAGAGACTTGAGATGGGCAGACCCCTCAGTAGGCTATTGCAATAGTCCAGGTGTGAGGTGATGAGGGTCTTCACCAGGGTGGTAGCACTATCAGAGGACAGAATTTTCAGAAGAATATTCAGACAGAATATTCAAGAGATGCTGCAAAGTTGAAATTAATAGGCCTTGGCAACATATTGGATATGGGGGGATGAGAAATAGTGAGGAGATGAGGATGACAGCTAGATTGCACACCTGAGGATCCGGGAAGATGGCGTTGCCTTATATAGTAATAGGGAAGGTAGGATGGGGAAAGTTTAGGGGGAAAGATAAATTCTGTTTTCGACATGTTCAGCTTAAGATGCCCATTGGACATCATATTTGAGGTGTCTGAAAGACAGTTGGAGATGCAAGATAGGAGGTCAGCAGAAAGCTAGAGCAGAATAGGTAGATTTGAGAATCGTCAGAACAGAGGTCATAATTAAATTCTTGGGAGCTGATGAGATTCAAGTTAGTGAGTACAGAGAGAGTAGAGAAGAGAGCCAAGGAAAGAATCTTGAGACCTACCTATGGTTAAATGGCATGATCTATGTGAGGATCCAGCAAAGAAGAGTGAGAAGGAGCAGACAGGGAGGAGGAGGGTCAGGAAAGAGTGGCATCCTGAAAAGCTAGAGAGAAGAGAGTATCATGGAAAAGACAATGAACAACAATGTCAAAGATTGCAGAAAGGTCTGGACTCTAGAGAATGAGAATTGAGAAAAAGCTCAAGTATTTAAAGAGACATCATACAAAAAAAATATTAGTTTTATTCAGCTTACCCCTGAATGGAGAATAGTAAGGTAAAAATAGCAATTAGGGGGTGAAAGTTGCAGAGATTTAGGCGGGATGTAAGAAAAAAAGCCTTAGAGCTATCCAAAAAAATGGAATTGTCTACTCTCAAGAAGAACCTGCAAAGTATGGCCATTTGAGAAGAATGATGTAGAAGAGACTCCCATTCAGATATACCTAGCACTAGATGACCTTTGAGGTCCTTTCCAAATCTGATGTTCTGTAGGCTTTTTTGACTCTTTAGAATTTATGGGGACCAAACTTTAGTCATAATAAGATTCCTTGCCACTTTTGCTTCATCAAAAAAGGTGTCTGATGAAATTGTGAGGTTATTGAAACCACACATTCAACTAACACCATCCATCATTGTTTAGAGACTTTAATTTTTAAAATGGAATCAATAGTTTGATAAAAGCACTACAGCTATCCCTTCTACATCATGGGAGTTAGGGGCACAGCACTTCCACAATCTGAAAAATCCATATAAAATTTTTTGGTCCTCCCTTTGTACCAGTGAAGAAGTCTGAATTTTTTCTTTTTCTTTTATGGGTTGTCCACAGCAACTTATTGTAAAATTTGGGTTGACATACCATACTATACATACATTTCATGCATTTCTGAATTTCTAAACTTTTTCTATATCATCTGTTGGCCTTTGTGTGTCATCTGCAGCTTCTGCAAAACTCCTAAAATATCCTCACTTAATTTCTTGTACCAACCCAGGATATATCAAAACGATGCTGGGGAAAGTCACAATGTGGAAGGGATAACTGTACTTTTTGTCAGAAAGCTGCACTATAATTAGTCCTCTGCACTAAAGCTTAGGATATTTCATGGATGATATGTTGTAGAATTTCTTGGAAGTTCCAAATGTAACCTCTCCAGTGACACTTCTGAATTGAACCAATTTTGAACCACAGACATTATATAAATAATGTTCTAAAATAAAATTCTAACTAGGAACATTAGAAAGTGACAGAAATTATCAATATCTGAGATACTATTGTAGCAGAAATAGCTTTAGATGGCAAACAAAACACCATAATTCAGTTATATTGATTAAATATGGTAACTATTACTTAGTAAGTAACTGTCCTACAAGTAAAAATTTGAAGATTTCCTCACAGGTAGTTATTGTGCCTGAAATGTCTGACTACTGCCTTGCTGGGTTCTTCCAGTAATTATGCACTGAATCTACAGACTCTTTGTCAAAGTAGCGTACTGTGAATTTATACATCTCTGGGCATCTTCCTTGTAGCTGTCAGATGTCCATTTGCATCTCCCTGATAGATAAGTTCATGTCCTTCAAACAAGATGTGGGGCTCCACCCTGGCTTTTCAACAGTCCTGCCTTATCTGTGTCCTTAGGGAAACCTCATGTCATTGATCTGACTCACTGGGGATTCTGAGAGATACTATTTGTCTGTTTGTGTTGTCAAGGCTAAGAAGACAACCACTTTATTTGTCTCATCAGGACCAACTAGCAGTGGATATGCTGCCTATTTGATAGCTTACTGAGACTCAAGCCAAGCTACACATTAGTGAGGCAGTGTCTGAGACAACATGAAGAGTACTAGCTTTGGAGTAAGAGGGTATGGGTTCAAATCCCAGGGCTGCTGCTTACTACCCATGACTTTGTAAAATGAAGACATTACACTAGATGATAGCTATCATTCCTTCCAGCTCTAAATTTGTATGATTTGGAGAAGTAGAGAATGAATAGGTGCTTCTGAAAAAAAAAATAACTGATAATATAAATGATGTCCGTAACACAGAGACAGAGAAAACTCTTGCCAATGGGGTCAGTGAAACAAAGAAGATACATATTTTAAAATTCATATATGAGATATATCAACTCCCACTTAGGCTATAGAGAATTACATTGTTGTTCTACTCACACATTGAAGGCAAGGAAGTTCACATTCTGAAAGAAGGGACACACAGGAAGAGTATATTATTCAAAAATCTATCTAGGGGCAGCTAGGTGGTGCAGTGGATAGAGCACTGGCCCTGAAGTCAGGAGGACCTGAGTTTAAATCTGGTCTCAGACACATAACACTTACTAGCTGTTTTGACCCTGAGCAAGTCACTTAACCCCATTGCCTAGCCAAAAATAAATAAATAAATAAATAAATGAATGAATGAATGAATGAATGAATAAATAAATAAATAAATAAATGGAACTGTGCACATAACAGGCCCAGGAAATATCATAACTTGGTTAACATGCCAAGAAAGTCTTTGAGTTCAATCACATTCAGAGATTCTTCAGATGTGGAAATATTTAAGACAATATTCATATATGTTATGTTAAAATGATAGGGAGACAAGAGCTGGAACTTGACTTCATTCATATACAAAACTCCCAAGTAATAAAACTCCCTTAATAATGCAGAAAAGCAACATCTCTGCAGCTTAGAATCTTAGAGAGATGCATTGAGCACTGAGAATTTAAGGAGCTTGCCCAAAGTCACAGAACCATTATGTGTCAGGGGCAAGACTTGAACCTAGGTCTCCTTGATTTAGGGGTCAACTTTCTATCCACCATGCCACATTGTGATAACGATGATACCTGTCACATATAATATTTTAGGGTTTGCAAAGTGCTTTATACATGCTCATAGGGACACAGCTTATAACCACCAGAAGCAGCATACATAGCAAGTTTTCTATAGAGTCCATGTCTAAAGGTCTTCCCAGTCAGTGAAAGTCAATTCCCATTGTAGTGTGAGTAAAGCAACCTACCCTAATATTTTCTCACAAGAGTAACTGCCAAAGTTGTTGAAGTCACTATTCATTCTTCAATATTACAGTGATGCCCTTTTCAATATTGCTGAATACAACTCACAGAAAAACTTCTACTCATCATCTCAAAGGGAAGGGTGGTATAAAAGTCTTTTAAAAGGACTGGTTCACATCACTAGGAATCATTGCCTTGGGCAGTCCTACTGTTAGAATAGCATGACAACCAAAAATTAACTGTGGTGTTCTCTGAGGACAATAAATTTACTAGAAACAGAATCATAGATTTAGAGTTGGAAGGAACCTTAGAGGTCATTTTACAGATGAGAAAACTGAAGTCTAGAAAGGCTAACTGACTTCGCCCTGGGTCACCCAGCTAGTAAGTGTTTGAGGCAGGATGTGAATCCCTGTCTTCCTGATTCAGTGTCCTAAACAATATCCATTACAGGAGACTGACTGCCTCTCCTACTAGGGTGTTCTCTGAGTAAAATTAAGTTAAAATGAGAAATGACAGTCATTTTCTCTTGACCTTACCTGTGTACCAATTCAACTGAAAGCTAGAAACATTCCTTATGCTCTAAGAGAGAAAATAAAAATCTTAGACTACACCAATTATGCTGGCACTAAAGCTTTAGTGGCACCCATGCCAAAAGCTGCAATCAACTCAATATTCTTGCTAAAGGGAAGGTTTTAGCAAGGTTCCATGTGATCCCAATTTACCAACAGTTGATTAATAGAACTACTGTTCTATCATCAAGGGTCACTCCTTTCAGGTCTGGTGCTTCTAGAATTTTCTAATATTTCATAAAGATTGTTTTTTTCTAGGATCCATAGAAACATAGAATTTTAGCATTAGAAAGACCCTTAGAGATTCTCTCATCCAACCTCATTTTATAGATGATAAAACATGTTTTCCAAGTTTTAGTTTGCTAGTTAGATTTAGTTAACTAGGTTAATCTTGGGTATTAGTACATGAGGATAATAGAATCATAGATTTATACCTGGAAAACAGGTACCATAAAGATCAAGTAGTTCAACTTCCATATTTCAAAGGAGGAAACTAAGGTCTTCCTATCTTCAAAGTCTTCCTCTACTTATGCTACACTGTGCCTACTTGCCTTAATATACTTCAATAATTCAATGGATCATTGCTCTCATTGAAAAAACAACAGTGCAGACCATAACCCAGGCAAGTTTACTCATCCAATGTAATTTTTGTCCATCTTATCCAAGAAGTTCTGCTTAGAGGACCAATTACCTTGTGAGAGGTCTTCCTCTAGGTTATTTAGTTTTACAAGGTTACACTCAGGCTATCCATTGCTTGCCTTGCCTTGAATGCTGTAATTTAATGGAATGCCAGGACACTGAGTAGCTAAAAGACCTCTTTTAGCTTCTCAAATGGTGGAGAGGCATCATGGAGTATGGGGAAAGCGTTGGATTTGGAATCTGGAAAGGAGCTGGGTTCAAATATTGACTCTGCTATTTATTATCTGAGTGACCTTAGGTAAATCACTTAACTTCTCTAGATATCGGTTTCTCATCAGTTGGTGAGGAATTGATCATAGGCAATAAGAAGCGCTATAAAGTAGAAAGAAGGCAGATACACAAGTTGTAACAGAGGCAGAGACTAGTTATTATTTGTGTGGACTTTTTTTGGGGGGGGGCTAGGCGGTGGGGTTAGGTGACTTGCCCAAGGTCACACAGCTAGTAAGCGTCAAGTTAAATCTGAGACCAGATTTAAACTCAGGTCCTCCTGACTCCAGGGCCAGTGCTCTGTCTACTGCGCCACTAGCTGCCCCAGATTAGTTATTATTTGATAGTGAGAAAGATTGATATAAAGAGAATAACATGACAATAGAAAGGTGAAGGGCAAGAGAGTTGTGGTCAATAAATAATGTTTGTGGGGGGGGAATTGGTGGACTGTGGGAGGCACATGACTACAGTGACAGCAGCACAATAGCGGTTTTGGAGGAAATTTTCATTTCCCTGTCACTGTGGTATGTAGGAAGTGCTCATGAATGTCTGTGTCTGTCTAAGTTTGTGGCTATGGGTTGACTGCTGCAGTGCTCCCACATACTAAGATGGGAAAATAAGTGATGATAAAGCTGTGTCAAGCTAAATCAAGCCAATAAGCATTTATTAAGTGCCTACTATGTGCAAGGCATTGTGCTAAGTGTTGCAGATACAAAAAAAGGTAAAAACTGTCCCTGCTCTGAAGGATCTCACATTCTAATGAAAAAAGAAACTTACAAAAAAATTATGTACAAACAAGATAAATACAGGATAATAATCAACAGGGGGAAGGCACTAGCTCTAAGGATAATCAGAAAAGGCTTCTTGCAGAAGCTAAGACTTGAAGAAAGTCAGGGAAGCAAGGAAGCAGAGATGAGAAGGGAAAGAATCCCAAGCCAGGGGGATGGGGACAATCAGTTCACAGAGTCAGGAGATAGAGCGTCTTAGTCAGATCTAGTTTAACATTGCTTTATTTGAAAGGTGTCAGCTGAGACTACTTCCTGTTTCCCATCCCTAGAAGAAGGTGGATAAGGGATAGAAGAAAAATAGAGAGCATTGCAAATAAATAGAATATAATTAACAGGCTACCTAGTCGTGTGAAAAAGATAGTCTTCAACTTAACTAAGAGGTACCGTACCATCAACTTGGGAATGGCTGAACAAATTATGCTCTATTCATTTAATAGAATACTATCCTACCATAAGAAACGATCAAAGAGATTACTTGTCTGAATTGATGTGAAGCCAGCAGAACCAGGATTATACAATAACAACATCATTCAAGGACAATTCTGAAAGCCATTATTACTTGCAGAAAACTGACAATTCAGCATATTTTACAATACACTAAGAGCTCAATTTCATCCTGACTTGACTGATTTTGTAAACTTACTAGAACACAGACTGAAGCTTCCTATTAAGCATTCTGGAGGGGGAAAATGCAAAAAAAAAAAATAGTAATATGAACAAAAAGACAAAGAGAAATATTTATTCTACTTAACAAATATTTTAAAATACTTTAGATATTCCATGAATAGCAAAATAATCAACATGCATTGTTATCTATCGATTAAAGCACTAATGAGACCCAGTGAGCAATCAGTAAACATTAACTAAGCCCCTACTGTGTGCCAGGCACTGGGCTAAGTTTTAAGGATATAAATAAAGGCAAAAGATAGTTCTTCTGTTACAGAACTTACAGTATAATGGGGAAGACAACATACAAACCATATACAATATAAATTGGAAGTAATGAGCAGAGGGAAGACAGTAGAACTAAGGGGGATCAGGAAAGACTTCCTGTTGGAGATAAGATTTTAGCTGAGATTTGAAGGAAGCCAAGGAAGAACAGGAAGAAGAAATGAAGACAGAGAGATTTACAGGCACAAAGGACAGCCAAAGAAAATTCACAGAATCAAGAGACAGAGTTTCTTGTGTAAGGAACAACAAGGAGGTTGGTATCAGTAGATTATAGAGTACATGGGGGTGGAGGAGTGTAAGGTGTAAGAAGACTAGAAAGGTAGCAGGGAAGGCCAGGTCAAGAAGAGCTTTGAACACCAAAAAGGATTTTATATTTGATCCTAGAAGTGATAGGGGGCTACTAGAGTTTATTGAGTTGGGGGTGGGGCAAGTATTACATGACCACAGCTGAGAGGAGGATAGACTAGAGTGGAGAGGGACTTGTGGCAAGGAGACGAAGCAACAGCCTATGACAATAGTTCAGGCATGAGGGATGAGGGCCTACACCTGCATGGTGGTAGTGTCAGATGAATGAGATTTTACAAAGGTAAAACTGACAGGTCTTAGCAACAGATTGATTGCAATTATTGCAGTATTTTTTGCAATATTGCAATAGTAGTTAAGCTACTTTGTACGGCTTAAAAATAAGATCTCAATAGTCAATGTAGCAAGGGCTGTGACTGTGATACAAATTAGTCAAACCATTCTGGAAAACAATTTGGAAAAATTCACACAGATATAAAAAGAGATGATCATACCCTTGATCTTGTCATCACCCATAAGTTTTCCATTTCCATGTTCATGAACTCTGAAATTCCTTTATCTCATCATAATCTCTCATTGTTCCATCTTTCCCTTTGCTTCACAGCTCAACCCAATTCTTCACTCTCACCATAATCCCCAATCCCTCCACCTCTCAGTACTTTCTTATTCTATCACCCCTACCCTAGATACACATTCCTCCCTTTTCCATCTTGACCCCTTGGTGAACAAGTTCAACTCTGTACTATCCTCTACTCCTTAGTCCCTTGCCCCTTAATCTTATTACCAATCTTTTCCTACCATGTCCTAGCTTTAGACTGTTCCTACCCTCCCCTACCTTAGCCACTATTCACATGCTACTGAACAAAGCTGGAGAAAATCATAAACCATGCTATCTGGGTCCACTTCAAATTTATGTTACACAATTTCAACTGAGCCCTTCCTGAATCAAGAAGATTTTTTGTGCCTCCCTGATTCACTATGCCACTCAGCACAGCAACTCTTCTATGCCTTTTCATCCCTCCTCATACCTTCCATAATTCCCCCTCCCTCTACCCTTTCAGCTGAGAACCTTGCTTCATATTTCACTGAATAAAAATAATTGAATTGAATTAGTAATTCACCAAGAGCTCTCTCTTTTCCCTATCTCCTCATTTCAAATCACTCAGATGCCTTCTGTCACTATCTCCTCCATCATGTATCTCACATGAAGAAGTGGCCCTCCTCTTTGTGAAGGCAACTCCTTCTATATGCATAAAGGACTCCATTCTATCCTGTCTCTTCCAGCAGACTGTAGCCTCTATCATCCCTAGTCTACTTCTAATCTTCAATCTCTCACTGTCTTCCTGGCAGCTTCATGGCTGTCTAAAAACATTACCATGTCTCTCCCATCCTTAAGGATCCTCACATGATCTGTTCATACCTACTATCTGTCATGTTATAGCACTTCTCCCTTTCATGGCTAAATTCCCTGTGAAAAACATCTACAAACAATGCTTCCACTTCTTTTCCTCTCGCTCTCTTCTTAATTCTCTGAAACCTGGCTTTCTAAAGTCATCATTCAACTGAAAATTGATCTCTCCAAAGTTACCAGTGTCTCTTATTTGATTTGGATCTAGTGGTCTTTTTTCAATTCTCATCCCATCCTTCTTGACCTTTCTGCAGGCTTTAACACTGGTGATCACCTTCTTCCCCTTGATACACTCTTCTCTCTAGGTTTTCATGACACTGCTCTCTCCTGCTTCACCTCCTACCTGTCTAACCACTTTCCTCTTTCTAACTTCCCTATTACTTTGTAGGGCACCAATATCCTCCCAGCCACCCAGGCTCAAAACCTAGGTGTCATATTTGACTCCATACTCTCTCATCCCCCAAATACAATCAGTTGTCAAGTCCTATTGATTCTACCTTGGTAATATCTTTCATAAGTTCCCTCTTCTCTTCTGACATTGCCACCACCCTGGTTCAAGCCTTCATTCCCTCATGCCTAGACTATTGCATTAGCCTTTTGATTGGTCTCCCTGCTTCAAGTATCTCCCCACTATACCCTACCCTACATT
The DNA here is from genome assembly GCF_900497805.2 of Vombatus ursinus. Taxonomy (NCBI): domain Eukaryota; kingdom Metazoa; phylum Chordata; class Mammalia; order Diprotodontia; family Vombatidae; genus Vombatus; species Vombatus ursinus. Next base: position 73,566,924 of record NW_020954596.1, on the reverse strand, counting down.
TAGCTGTCAAATTGATCTTCCTAAGATGCAGGTCTGACCATGTCATACACACACACTCAAACACACACACACACACACACACACACACCTCCTCCCAACAAATTCCAGTTGCTCCTAATAACCTCCAGGATCAAACATAAAATGCTGTTTGGCTTTGAAAAGCCTTTATAATTTGGCCCCTTCCTGCTTTTCCAGTCTTCTCACACTTTTCTCCTCTTTACAAACCATATGATCCAGGGACATGAGCCTCTCTTTGCTTTTTCTCACACAAAACACTCCACTTCCCAACTCTGTGCATTGTCTATGGCTGGCCCACATGCCTGGAAGTCTCTCCTTTCTTGTCTCTGCTTCCTAGCTTCTCTTTCTTCCTTCAACTTTTAGCTAAAATCACACCATCTGGAAGAAGCCTTTCCTGATCCCCATTAATGCTAGTGCCTTCCTTCTGAGATTACCTCCAAGTTACTATTTATGTATATATACGTATATATACCTTGTTTGTACATAGATGTTTACATGTTGCCTCCTACAACAGAAGAAGCTGAGAACAGAGACTATTTTTGCGGGTTTTTGTATTTCCAATACCTGAGCACAGTGCCTGACACATAGTATGGCCTTAATAAATGCTTGTTGAACTACTCACTAACTATGGAAACACAACTTCAAGGACAGGTACTACCCTTCAATCTTTGTCTACCCAGCTCATAAGTCCCAGGAGCTTATTCAACTTCAAATTTGCTAGGCATTATTTCCCCATTGCTTCAACTTCATCATCATTCACTTTTCTGGACACAGAAGTGTATATAATACATATATACATATATATGTATATATGTATGTGTGTATGTATATATGTAGGTATGTGTATGTATATCTACACATGTATGTAGATATGCATATATATGTATATCTACACATGTATGTAGATATATGTATATCTACACGTGTATGTGGATATACATATATATGTACATACATATGCATATACATATATGTATATACATATATACACACACACATATCATTTTGACACTTTACAGAACAATCATCTTGATATAGTCCCATCTACTGACAATAAATTTTGCCACCACTAAAACTCCCTGGGCGCTATTAAAATCAATCTTCAGGCAGAAATATAGGATATCTATATACACAGGTCTAGTTGTTCATTCTCCAATTAGACATGATGCCTAAATCCAATGTAAAGCCAATCTTAAAGGTTTTCTGCCCTTCTGCTTATATTTACGTGAAACTCAATGATCCATGGTATATTTCTTTTATAATACCCAGGGGCAGGCCTCAGAAAACTATTCAACATAATGCATAAAGTTGCCCATAACTTCTGGTGATCATGGTATGCTGCCAGGCATGAAAATGTTTTAGGCCAAAACCCAGTGGGGTATTCAGAATGCCTGCTGGCTGCCATCCATCAGTGGGAAACAATAATGTCAGCTTTCATCATTTACTTAGCCCCCTTTTAAGGGATGTGATACCATCTTGGTAGTAGACATCCTCACTAAGTTACCTAACTTTCTCTCCCATGTTGAACCCCCCCACAACAGCCAACACAACCCACCTATTTCTGAGGAAATTTTGCAGCACTCCAGCCTACCTTTAATATCATCTATAACCAAGGGACCCAATTTTTCCCATACTCCTGGCCTACAACATTCATGCCCTTTAGGTAAAGATTCACCTTCCATAACATATTACACTTAGACAGACAGAAAGCACAAACTTAATTAATTCTTCTATAGTATCACCCATATGCTTTATACTATTCAGGATGACTAAGAAGAATTTTGTTAAAATTTGGTTAAAATTTGTTAAAATCATCTAGCCAGAACATACCCTTCTATATAAACTTACCATTCATGTTTTTCCCCCAATACTCATACAGCAGGGTCAATGACCATCTGAGAAAGTTAAATGATAAATAGCCCACTCAATATGTATCCAAAGTGACAAAAAGAGGTCATTGAACATCATATTGCCAGGAAGAATTTGAATATAGTAGTTCAAGTATGGTACTCTTGTCCTGACATCCACATCAATAGATATTCCCTAAAATTGGTAAAGATGTCCTATCCCCATTACACAGGTACTCAGTCCTGTAGCCTACCAGCTAGAACCACCCTTCTCACTACATATCTTCCGAATGTCCCACAAGTTTTTGTTACATTCAACCCCAACCTATAGTCAATCAGTCAATAAACATTGATTAGGCAACGTCTTTATGCCAGGAATTGTGCTAAGCACTGCAGATACAAAGAATGGCAAAAGATAGCACCTTCCCTCAAGGAGCTCACAATCTAATGGGGGAAACAACAGGCAAAAGACTGTGCAAACAAGTTATATACAAGATAAAATGGAAACAATCAACAGAAGAAAGGCTCTAAAAATAAGACAGATTGAGAAAGGCTTCCTGCAGAAGTTGAGATTTTAACTGAGATTTGAAGGAAGCCAGGAGGCTGAGATGAGGAAGGAAATCATTCCATTCATGAAGGATGGCCAGTGAAAATGACTGGATTAGGGAGACTGAGTCTTTTTTTAGGAATAGCAAGCAAACTATACCAACAGAATCTTCAACCACTTCTAATTCTGGAAGGACAGGGGAGAAAATACATTGTCTAAGATATCTCTGACTCAAGGAGGCAAAAGAGGCACCTCCAATATCTGCTGGACCTATAAGGGTATGTGCCCAAGAAAGGGACATGGGATCCAGCACACACAGTACATGCTAGAATTGGTAGAAGTGTTTTCCTGATATTATCCCATTATGCCATTTGAGGCCCAGAAGACATTCTGGGATAGAAAAAAGGTATAAATCCATGGCCTGATAAGTACAGCTAAGTCAGGAGAGATCATAGTAGGGCCCACCCATAACCATGTTGGCATTTTAGCACAGGGTAGGAGCAGGAAATACATTCCATAGCATTGAATTCATCAGCATGAGGATGCTTTCCAGAATGTCAAGCAATTAGTGACTTCTGAGTTTGGGTTAATACATTTCAATGATTGTAAGCTGCCAATTAACATAAACTACCTTATGGTTTTAGAGCTATGCTTAATCACATAAATAACAGATGGCACTGAAGCACCAAGTGCTTACTAGTTATTAAGAATGTCATCAACAGAAAAGAACTTTGCACACTTTGACAAAGAAACCTTTTCTGTGACAGGAGTCAATAAGTCCATTTCCACCATCATGCTTTTATCTTTGATCTTAATCTTTTTAAAGGGCTCATTTTTCAGAATAAGGATACAGCAAATGCAGCAGTACATCAAAAGATGAAGTCTTTTGTACTCTGTTCATGACATATCGACAACATCTTTGTCTATAAGCTTAGAAGAGTGTGAAAGGTATTGCCCTGAACCAACTCTCCCTACAGATCCCCATTTGTCAACTATGCTAGAAATGTTAGTGATAAAGGACCTCCCTCACAACTACACCTTTTCTAGGGTATGAGGGATCCTGTTTAGCTTGTGTTTTGAAATGACTATGGGAAGCAGTGTGGTATAGTGGAAAGAATTCTGAATCTAGAAGCAAAGGACCTGGGTTAAAATCCAGACTCTGCCACTTACTTGTGTGATCTTATAAAGACACTTAACTTCCTTGAGCCTCAGTTTCCTTGTCTATAAAATGAAGGAGTTAGACTAGATGATCTATGAAGTCTTTTCCAGCTAATGGACACTAATGGAGGGCTGTGAGGAATGCAATCTATTCACAAGTTTTAATCTACTCTTTGCAGTTCTGCCAAATTTATCTTCCCCAAGTAAAAGGACTGCTCCTCAAGCTTAAGGACTATTTTACTTTTATCACTGTATCCTCAGTGTTTAGCACGTATTGGGCACTTTATAAATGCCAGTTGATTTATTGACAAGTCTTCAACATGAATCACTATACATATAAAGTGTACACTCTATGGGAAAATCACTTGTTATTTCAGGAGGTAGTCATTATCCTAGCCACACTATATTAGGCACATACAGAATTGCTTATATTAAAACACTAGTTAAAATGTATATCTGCAGCCTGAAATTACTTATAAAGTATTTTAATTATATAAATATATAACATTTTCCAAGCTACTTGTTATAAGATGCCAATTACTGAATTTTGGATGATTATTGACTAGGCCTTGGTCAAGGTTCAAAATTAATTTTATGGGTTCAATCCAGGGAATAACATCTTGAGTGTGATAGATTCTATCCTAAAACAACTCAAAGTTCTTGTCATCTCAAATCTCTGCTACAGCAATCACAATTCTATGCCAGTTATTTGCAAAACATTGATTGCTAGACACTATCATTTCAGATATTTGACTGCACTTATCTCAATTGAGTTCAGTCAATTTGTGGATGGAACATAATCTGAATTGACATTATTGTGAAAATAAAAACAAATGGTATACTCTAAAGAATTACTAAAGGGACAACATCTCAACACTTCTATTAACTATCTCCATCCACACCTAGATGAAAGCTTATAAGACTAATAACACTTTAATCTGGATGCTGATCTTTGCTTATTTTTAATTTCACGAATAGGAAAAAGAAAGCAAAGCAAATGGAAGAAAGGGAAAAGGGAAAGAGGAAAAGAGGGGAAGAAGAAGAGGAAGGGGAAATAGAAGAAAGGGAAGGGAAGGGAGTGAAAGAAAAAAAAGTCTTTGCTAAGAAACAAAGGGGCAAACTAAGGTAGGTTCCTATAGTATGATTGAAGTAATAGGATCAATTTCAGATTAAGGTCTTAAGTACACATGGATAAATAGCTGGCATATCTGTTAATGATGCCTATTCTCTGAGGCAGATGCATGGGTATTTGGCAGTAAAAGTAACAATGTGAACATAGCAAAAATACATACATAAACAGGAGATAAAGTGGAAAGAGCTAGTAATCCCACTATGATGGTGAAAGGATACACAGGTATAAGATATGATAAGGGTAAAAGAAATAAACATGTAGCTGTTATCAGCTGTTGCTTACAGAGAGGCAACATGCCTCTCTGTAAATAGTATAGTAAACGAAATCAGAAAGACTGGAGTTTCAATCCTTTCTCAACCACTTACAAACTGTATGACCATGACTAAGTAACAACTTTTCTGAGCCACCATTTCCTCTTCTATAAAAAGAGGATGATAATACCTATAATATCTACCTTACAAGGTTTTTGCAAAGTTCAAGTGAAATCATATACATTAAGTACTCTGCAAACTTTAAAGTTATGATAAATGTCAATTATTATTATTATTATTGCCTATGTCCATAAAGTCTATAAAAACCAGTGTGGGCAGTACCTCACAGTGATTAGCAAGTCTGGCCACTCATCCCTGCTTCAGCAGGACAAGTAAGTCAAGAACTCAAACAGTGTGGTTTGCCACAGATAGAATACCAATGTCTTATGCATAAACCTGGTTCTTTTGGAATCTATTCCTTCAAGTCCACATCCCAGGAATCATGCTTTGTAAGTTTCTGGGAGAATAGAGATCCCTTTCAAGGCGGTGAGATGGAACTCTTGGCCTGTGTCACCCTGGTGTACTCAGATGGAATGGGGAAACAGGTCAGGATAAAAGGAGACTTTGCGACTGAATAAACATGACTTCAAACTAGGGTAAGGCAGTTCCTCTCATAAAGAACAGTTCTAATGCACTTCAATCTCCATTTATTAGATACCTTGCCTAATTAAAAGTTTTGTGGTGTCTCTTAATTAATTGCAAAGTGATCCTTCTAGAGCTAAGGTTCTCAACCTGGGGTCCACAAACTTATAAAAATATTTGTCAGCTATATTTCAAAAGAATTTTTTCTCTGTAATCTTATATATTTATTTTATGCACTTAAAAGTTGTTCTGAGAAAGGTCCATAAGCTTTACCACACTGCCAAAGGAGTCCAGAACATGTTCCCCTCAAAAGGTTAAGAATGCCTGTCTTACAGTTACTCAGGAAGAAGAGAATTATTAAAAGCCTATCAAATGGAGCAGCAATGGAATTGTTTGTCAAGCACATCTCCTGAAGACTCAAAGGAGTTACAGGGAAAAGGAAACCAGTAATTTTTCTCTGGCCACGTCAAAAGCCTCACAAGCCTCTACTGTTTAAAAGATTATGTTAGTTTGAGATATTACAAGTTCTTGTTAATGGCTTGTGCCTTTTGAGATCCAATAATCACATGAAGAAATCAGCAGATTTCTACAATGTAATTTTTCCCAAAATGGTTTTTGGTACAATGGAATGCTAGCAGATTGAAATCCTGCACATTCCTTGCTAGTTTCGTGGACACCCACACAACAGATTATCATTATTGAATGTTATAGTGGGGGTTGCTTTTGTGTATAAGTTGGACTAGATGGCAGCTAAGTTCCTTTCAAATTTTAACTTCTTTGATTCTGTTATTTTATTTTAAGACATATCTTGGAACCACTAAATTTGAAGAAGTTGTTTTGAAAAATTCTACAGAGATACAGAAAAACACAAATTAGGAATTCAATATGCTATCGATATAGCTAGTTCCCTCCTTACTCTTATTCCTCCATTTCCTATTGTCTTAGTAAAAAGAAGAGAACATACAATGAATTATAATATTTGTGTTACTTTTCTTTCTAGGGTGACTCAGGTGGACCACTGGTTAGTTCAGATTATAGAGGTATCTGGTTCCTTGCTGGAGTCGTGAGCTGGGGAGATGAATGTGCTCTTCCAAATAAGCCTGGAGTCTATACTCGAGTCACTTACTACAGAAACTGGATTACGTCAAAAACTGGGCTCTAGGTGAACAATTCCCTATAGCTTAAAGCACATAGATCATATAAAGTCTTCTAACTGCTAAACCACAGTTGACTAAAGATAAAATTCCTTACATATGATAAGAACACAAATTTAAGCAGACATAATTCAAGGCCTGAATTTGTTCACCCATACCAATAATATGTCTTTGGGTATATTAAGGGACAAAAATGCCATTTTAAAATACAATCTTTTACATAAACCATAAATTTGAATAAGTTTACTTAATGAACTTAATAAGTTTTTAAATGTTAAAATTTTATTTTAAATATTACACTTTTAAAATTTCTACTTATTTGCTTCTTTGGCTAGCAAGGGTAAGCAAATTAAAATTTTCAAAACAACAACCTATTAATAGACTGCTTTGAGGTGTGACAACAGATATCATCAAATAACAACCTATAGAAACACAACCATAGAGTTAATAGCAATAACATTTTACCATATATTTATAAAATCTTATAGCTGAATAATATTATTCACAAAAAAATTCAAATTGTCTATGTTATAATACATGGAAATAAGCAACATGTATTAGCTATCTAAAACACTTTGGGGACACATTTCTGACATTCCTAACATGTTACATTAATATGTCCCTCTCTCTGTATATTGATTTTCTCATCTGTTAAATGAATAGGTTATTCTTGCTGCATATAAAAGAACTAAATCTAAAAATAATTTAAAAAAATAATTTTGAAACTCACAGCACTTAGAACTGGAAGGGGCTTTAGGGGTGCTTTAGTGCCAACTGCCCCTCATTTTTACAGAGGAGTAAACTAAAACCTAGAAAGGTAAAGTGATTTGCCAACTTCACATAAGTAGTAAGCAGCAAATTTGAGTTTCAAATCTGAGTCCTTTGGCTACAAATTTTTGTGCTCTTTTTATTATGCTATTTTGCTTCTAACTATTTGCTAAAGTGTTGAGTAGCCCACTTGGGATATATTCCACATCCTGAAAATGGTTTAAATAGATTACCTTGTATGATAACTTGCAAAATTGGATTCATTTTGTGAAATAAAGCAGTTGTCCTTTCTTATTATAAAGTCAGTTCAACTTCATTTGAAACAATGTAATCATAAACTAGTATGTTTTGGATTTTATCCATCCAGGGAAAAAAACGCTATTGGATAGCCTGGCAGAACATATATAAAAATCATAGTTGTAATGGTTATTTTAGGTTTTTAAAAAATGAACTACATATACTATATCTCTATAATAATGCAGGCAAAATACCATTAAGATGAATGCGGTTATAGCAAAAACCTTAATTAACTAGAAGACCTCAAAAATGAACAGTTCTGGTTTTTATTGAATTTTTTGTTTAGCTGACAGCTTTTTGAATGCCTTGTTGAAAATCTTTTAAAACGGTCAACTTCCCTACTTTATTAAGTACAACATAGTGAATGTAACTCATTATTTCTTTGATGACTCAGAATCCTTTGCAGTGCCTGAACACGAAATTTCATTGTACGTTCCTGTAATAAAGATGTAAAAGATGTAAGAGATTAGGTTGAATCTTTACTGGACCCAGAACAATTCTGAACAAAATCATATGATTTTTACTAAACCCTTACTATCACCTTGTTTTCTTATCATTTGTCACTTTCTACTAAAAGTCAATACAAAAAAAGAAGAAGAAGAAGTCTACTTCAAGATTCTGGTTAGTTGGGTGCCACCAAATTAACCTTTTTGAAAAAGAGGCTCTGCCTAAAATCACAATTATTTGTTTAATGTGGTAAGAATAAATTCTATAGGACAAATAATATTGTAGATTTTTTCTGACTTCTTTCCCTATAAAAGTTACTCTCTTATAACAAAGGATGTGATAATTCTTCGAATTATAGGCTAGGTGAGAACTGACCTATAGCTGACGTGTTTATTCTTCAAATCTCAATAAAACACCCATTCCTTCCTAGACAAAATCCACCTAAATTCTCAAACCACCCACCAATACAAAGAACAGAAGTAGAAAAAGGAGAGTAGGCAGACAGAAGGGGAAGGAATGATTGCCTTGTCTTCCCCTTCTTCTATGGAGTTCAAAGCATTTGCAAACTGTCTATCAACTCTGTTTCATCTCTGGATCCTGGAGATCACAAATGTGATTTTAATAGTACATAACCTTTAAACAAGTTATGCTACAACAAATAAATTTAGATGTATTTTGGGGTTTATTACTAAAGGGATTTTTGCCTATAATGCTAACTACTATGGTTACTAGTAATATGATGAGGTGTTTTGTTTTGTTTTTTCCCCAATATGGCTTTCTTCAAAGAAAACCAGCTTGGTGAGTTCATTCATTCTCATTTTCATTTACTGCAGTTTCGTATACTCAAAAACAACCAAGTAATCATTTGCTTCACATTCAGCACCTAGCTCAGTATCTTGAAAAAACACTTTAATATGCACTTGTGGAATTATTCACTTAAAAGAATTACTGAATTAGGCTAGAGAAACAAGAAAGAAGTAACAAAAATGAAATAAGACAGAGTATAACACACAAGAATTGCTAAAAATGAGGTTAGTAGTAGAGGCAGTTAGATGCGATTGTTACATAAAATTGAACCACTCAGATGTACTGACAATCAACTTGATTTAAATTGGTGAGGCCAATATGTATATATATATATTTTTAACTGTATTTTTAAAATAAGGACTGATGTTATGTAATGCTTGCATTCTCACACAAATCTATAATTAACACAAGTATGAGGAAGCTACCCTTCTATAACATTCAATCTAGAAACAGGGGACTTGAGATCTGCCACACTTTAGAAATGAATTACACAAAGCAAAGATAAGTTTCTCTTTTTGTGTTTCACTGTAAGTTCAAAATTATACACATATAACATATATATGTATATACTAAAAAGCAATGATGCTGAATATATTTGGGAATGATCAGCAGAGAATTGAAATGAAAATTCTACTCTCTCTCAGTTCCAGCGGTCTAAATAAACTTTACCAAAAGCAAGACATCTCAATACGAATCTAATGTAAAATATATTTGGAAACAATAAAGTATAATGGATTTTTGTCAAATTTCTTGTGTTACTTTAAAATAATTCCTGTATATTTATATTCCTTATGATTGTAAGGTAGTGACTAATTTTAATTTTAATTAAAACACAATTTAAAATCTTCTTTTCCTTTGTCATATATGTGATTATATATGACTGATTAATAATAAATAATCATCTGTCTATGCTATTTCATTGGTTTTGTGATAGTGTACATTATTTTTTCATCTGTTAGGCTAAAATGTGGATCTTTTCATTTATAACTTCCTCTCTTTTACTTTACTTTTTACTGTCCTGACTTTTTGCAACTCAATTCTGGAAAAAGGATTTTCATAAAGCCTCAGAGTAGGTTTTCCAAATAATATAGAGCACCTTAAAAAAAAAAAGCATATGAATTTGATGTTCTGATTCCCACCATAGTAAGATTTATAAGCATTATGTAGCTTTGATAATTTTGCTTTCTGGACTGGTTTTTAAAAATTTCTCTATATATCTGGGAAGTGGGACAGCGCAACTGAAAAGCAGTCGATTTACATTTAAAGGACCTGAGTTCATATCCCACGTCTGTCACTTATTATCTGTGTGTCATTGGACAAATCACTTGATGTCTTTAAGCCTCAGTTTCCTCATCTCTGATCAATGCTATGACCAACATTAACTCCACAACACCAACGACAAAGCATGTTTCCTACCTCTAGGTGCAGATGAGATAGACTGTAAGTGCAGAGTGAGAAACATTTATAGACACTATTGTTGCAATAAAAACTGGGTTTGCTCAACACATTTTTGTTAAAAAGAAAATGTTTTTATTTTGGGGGGGAGGCAGACTTGGGGACAGAGATGAGAAATTAATGATAGTGATACAAAAAATGGGGAATAAAGGAAATAAAAGAATGACAATGAAACATTTTTCAAATACATAGAAGAGACAGGGTGAGGGTGGGGAGGAGAGTTCAAAGGGCAATACAGACAAGCAGGGCAATATTGTGACTGCTACATTAAATTTAATATATATTGACAAATTCTAACTTCATGACCCTGGGCAAATCATACAACTTCTCAATGTCCTGGTCAACTAAAACTATTAATTCAAAAAAGGGGCCAACCTACATTGGTAGAGGAAAGTTTCTTTTGGGGGATTTCCTATACTGATGAAATCACAAGTCAATCTCTATCTCATATTAACAGTTGTATGTAGTAGATTCATGATTTCATATACAACCCCTATTTTTTAGTTTTCTTCATATATGTATTTTGTATACATGTTTGTTGATGATTTTCTAGTTTAAAAAATAACTTTTAAAGGGGGATGAGTCCGGACTATCAAGGGTTGGCAGACTACAACTTGAGAGCTAAAGCCAGCCAACTTGTTTTTTTATAGCTCTCAAAAAACAGGCTCTTAGATTTTTAAAATATGAAATAATTTTGTCATAAAATGTAAAAACCAAGGGCAGAACCAAGATAGCAGAGTACAGGCAGCAACCTAGCTGAATTTTCCCAACATTCTCCTCTAAAAAACTTTCAAATAATGCCTCAAATAGAATTTTGGAGCACTAGAGTGAAAAAAAGGTCAGGGTGAGACATTTTTCCAGCCTAAGACAACTTAAGAGGTATTCAGGAGAGGTCTATGGCACCAAGGTAGGACCAGCCTGCCGTGTATGTAGCAGCAACAACGGCAGTGGGCAGAGATTACCGGGCACCCTTTGTTGGCACTGGGTGCAGGACCTGGCACTGTTCAGCAACTCTCTTGCCCATCCCCAGTTCTGGGTCACAGTTCCAGGTGAAGAGAAGTGCTCGTGGTTGGTTACAAGGAAGCAGGGGCACTGTCATAGTGCCAGGGACATGAGGAGTACTAACACTTGCAGCTACAGGGGAACAGGGGACCTTCTTGGGTAAAGACCATTGCCCAGATTAGAAGAGTAGTGACCACACCTCTGCTTGGATCACACGACCTTGGAAGCACAGAAAACTTGCAGACCTCCAGAACAAATTCTGAACATAGCAGTAGGAAAAAGCCAGAAGCTTGGGGCAGTGTGCCTCCCATTCCCAGGTCAGCAGAACCCAACTTTAACAGAAAATTCAAAGTCATGAAATAGGCCAGGAAAATGAGCAAACAACAGAAAAAAAAAACTTGACTATAAAAAGCTATTACAGGGGTAGCTATGTGGTACAGTGGATAGAGCACTGACCCTGGAGTCAGGAGGACCTGAGTTCAAATCTGGTCTCATACATAACACTTACTAGCTGTGTGACTCTGGGCAAGTCACTTAACCCCAATTGCATGCCAAAAAAAAAAAACAAAAAAACAACTAATACAGGGGCAAGGAAGACCAAGAGACAACTCAAAAGAAAAAAACAATGTGAAAACAGCTACAAGCAAAACCTCAAAGGAAAAAATAATAATTGTACACAAGCCTAGCAAGAACTTCTGGAACAGTTAAAGAAAAAGATACAACTGGGAGAGGGAAATTGGGAAAAGAAGTAAGAGTAATGCCAGAAAATTATGAGTAGAGAATTATCAGCTTGGTAAAAGAGGAATAAAAATATATTGAAGAAAATAATACTTTACGAAAAACAGAACTGGTCAAGTGGTAAGAAGAAGCACGAACATTCACTGAAAAAAAGAACTCCTTAAAAAGCAAAACTGGTCAAATGGAACAGGAGGTACAAAAATTCAATGAAGAAAAGAACTCCTTAAAAAGCAAAACTGGCCAAATGGAAAAAGAGGCACGAAAGCTTACTGAAGAAAATAATTCCTTAAAAACTAGAATTGTACAAGTGGAAGCTAATGACTGCATGAGACAACAAGAAACAATCAAATAAAGTCAAAAGAATGAAAAGTAGAAGAAAACGTGACATATCTCACCAGAAAAATAGATTGAGGAAAATAGATTAAGCAGAGACAACGTAAAAATTTTTGGACTGCTAGAAAGCCATGATCAAAGAAAAAGCCTAGACATCATATTTCAAGAAATCATCAAGTGAGAGGTAGAATGGATAAAATTATCTCACATAAAAAGGTGCACAAGGAAGAGCTTTTACAATGGAGAGAAAAATGAGGGTGAGGCAAACAATGCTTGAACCTCACTCACATCAGATTTGGTTCAAAAAGGGAAAAATACATAGTTATAGATACACAGATATAGATTCTGTGTATGTATGCAAATGTATGTGTAGGGGTAGAGGGTGTTCAGGGAAGACTAGTACCTTTGGTGTGAGGGCTGCTTTCCACCTCTGGTATCCACCTGATTCACCCAATTCTTATCTGTGACTCCTAGCAGCTGCAACATGCACAGTGGCCACACCTTGGTAAACCATTTCAAGAGACAGGCTAAACCAGGTTGAGGGTAATCAACGGGTCTCAGATCTGGTGGTGAGGTAGGGAGGTATCTACCCCAAGAATGTGAAGACTTGTCGTTGGTAGAATGGAAAGATAAGAACAATTTGTTCCAACAGCCACGAAGATAAAGCAGGCACCATGGAGTGCTTAGAGTTTAGTTAGATATTGAAGAGACACCAAAATTATCCACTGCATCCTAAGCCACCACCAGTCACCTTGATTATTGTCTTGCCACTGGACTTTGATGACTCTAGAAGATAAAGTGAGGCCAATAACTATGTGCAATTCTGCCTCACTTAAATCCAATTTATGTGTGAGTCAAAAGACATCATCCATACCACTTTACCATTTTAACCTACCTCAAAGTTCTGTGGCAACAGGCAAGTAATGAAGCAGGTGCAGATACACTGGAAACTGCAGATACAACCTGCACACAGGCAGCCCAGGCCATAGGGTCATCTTCTCACCAGAATGAAGCAGCAGTGTGATTCAGTAGCCCCTGGGTGTCTAAGCAGCCTTTTTTAAGGACCCCATTACTCATTTCCTAGAGTGAGGAAGAGGCTAGAAAAGGTGCCCTAAAAATTGCTTCACACAACCTTGGCCTATTACCTTGGCAGACAGGGATCTCACCCTGCAATAGAAACAAAAAAAAATGTACAAAAACTTTTGAGAAGATGATCCCATTCACCATCAGTACATGGAATGTGTGCATGCTTATGGACAACAAGAAATCTAGAAGATCTGAAAGGAGAGCAGCTCTTGTTCTGAGAGAACTCAGAAGGCATCACATCCAAATAGCAGCCCTGAGTAAAACAAGGCAGGCAATGCAGGCCCAATTACCTAAGTGGGAGCTGGATGCATGTTCTTCTGAAGTGGCCTTAGTCATGAAGAGCACGAGGAAGCTGGTGTAGGTTTGTTGATCAATTTAGTCAACAAGCTTGTACGCCTCCCAAAAGGAGGAATGACAGACGCATGACAATGTGATTGCCGCTTACAAGATAAAGCCATGGCACCATCATCGGGGCCTATGCTCCCACCATGATGAACCCTGTTGAAGTCAAAGAAAAATATTATGAAGACCTGGAGGCCTTCATTACCAACATGCCAAAAGGGGACAAGCTTATAATCCTAGGTGACTTTAATGCCTGAGTAGACACAGATTATCAGAAATGGCAGGGAATCTTTGGGAGGAATGGAGTCAGAAAGAGCACCAGCAACACTCACTTACTACTGAACACCTATGCATCTCATGATCTTCTCATCACCAACACTGTCTTCTGTTTACCTAATGCAATAAAACTTCACTGGATGCACCCTCAAAGCAAACATTGACATTTAATAGACTTATTTGTAAGGAAAAGAGAGAGACAGGATGTGAGAGTGATGAAGGCAATGTGTGGCAGAGTACTGGACTTGATCATAGACTTCTTCCCTAAGCTAAACATTTGCATTCAACAAAAGAGGTGGCCCCAAGGCAAGATGACAACCAAAAGTCTTAATGTCAACAGATTAGAGTGCTTCTGCAAGTGTGAACAGTTCCTTGTTAACTTGGAGGGAAAGCTGATCCAACACACTGTTGGCAACAGTGGAGCAGAAAAGGAGTGGGCAGCTTTCAGAGATTTGGTGTGCAGCATCACATTTACTCATCTTGGCCAGAACACTCACAAACATCAAGATTGGTTTGATGAAAATTATGGGGAAATTCAGAAGCTGCTAAACAAAAAAAACAAGGAGTTCACAGGGTTTATCAGCAGGATAGTTCATCCATTTCTAAGAAGGCAATGTTTAACTCCATCAAAAGTAAAATGCAGAAAGTTCCAGGAACCAAGATGGCAGAGTAAGCCATAAATTACTGTAGCTCTCCCACACTCACCTCCAAACAGCCAAACAACCATAAAGTCATGCCCCAGAACAAATCCTGGAGCAGCAGAGTCAGCAGAAAGATGGGGTGGAGTGGTGTTTTAGCGCAGGAGACTTGAAGGATCAGCAAATGTCTGAATCACTAAAGTAAAAGGGGAGCACATTGCAAGACAGAAAGTATTCCAGCAAGCCAGCAGCAAGACTCACCTCAGCAAAACAGCAGGAGATCCTGAGCCCCAGTGTGGTGAAGCAGGCCCACACCAACACCAGGACCCCTCCATGAACCTTAGCATAGCCAGGGGAACCTGCAGACTCCCGCTCTGAGAATTATCACATGCTTCAGTGCAGCACCCTGTAGACAGGTGTCCTGAGGTGGCTGGACCTTCTTCAAGGCTCTGGGCAAGCAGGCATCCTCCAGGGACCAGACTTTCATGTGCTTCAGTATCGTCCCAGGGAAATGCAGAAAAACCCCACTGTGCCTTGGCACACTCCAGATACCACCACTAGGACACCAACTTAGCACCAGGAAAGCTGCAAGGCCCCTATGGCCTCCAGCAGCACCAGACAACCTCCATCCCACACTCACAGAGCAGCACCAGACATGAGGAAACCCAGGGGCCTCAGGGCAACATCAGCACAGCACCAGGTAAACAGCCAGGGGCTGCAGCCACTAGCACAAAAAGCCAGAGACAGTGCCCCTTCCACCCTGTGAGCACTGCTCAAATTTAAAAGAAAGGAAAAGGCCACAAAGGGGTGTGGAGGAATTAGAAGAAAACAACAAAAAAGGAATCTGACCATAAAAAGTTATTATGGCAACAGGGAAAACTCAGAAGAGGACAACAATGTCAAAACACCTATGGGCAAAACCCCAAAGGAAAACGGGAAGTCTCAAGCCCAGAAAAAACTCACGGAAGAGCTCAAAAAGGAGCTTAAAAATCATATAAGAGAGGTAGAGGAGAGATGGGGAAGAGAAATGAAAGTAATGCAAGATAATTATGAAAAAAGACCCAACAGCTTAGAAAACTGTAGAACTGGTCAAATGGAAAAGAAAATACCAAAGCTAATTAAGGAAAACAACACCTTGGAAGTTAGAATTGGGCAAGTGGAAACTAATGACTCTTTGATACCTCATGAATCAATCAAACAAGTTCAAAATATGAAAAAAAATGAAGAAAATGTAAAATACCTCATGGGAAAAACAGCTCACCTGGAAAATAGATCCAGGAGAGACAATATCAGAATCATTGAACTACCTGAAAGCCATAATCAAAAGGAAGATCTGGACAGCATTTTTCAAGAAATTATTAAGGAAAACTGTCCTGATGTCCTGGAACCAGAGGGCAAAATAGGCACTGAAAAAATCCACTGATCACCTCAGGAAAGAGATCCCAAAACAAAAACCCCAAAGAACATTATAACCAAATTTCAGAACTATCAGGTCAAGGAAAAAATATTACATGTGGCCAGAAAGAAACAATTCAAATATCAGGGAATCACAATCAGGATCATACAGGACTTGAGAGCTGCAACTTAAAGGATCAGGGGCCATGGAACAGGATATTCCAGAGGGCAAAAGAGCTAGGACTATAACCAAGAATCACTTACCTAGCAAAATTAAGTATAATACATCAAGGTAAAAAATAGTTATTCAACAAAATAGAAGGATTCCAAGCCTTTATAAGGAGAAGACCAAAACTAAACCAAAAACTTAACTTCCAGTATCAAGACCAAATCAAAGCGCAAACAGATAAAAAGGGTAAAGAAAACAGAAAAGATTCAATAGTGCTAAACTGTTTACATTCCTACACAGGAAGATGATATTTGTAATTCTTAAAAATTGTATCACTGACAGTACAAATAGAAGGAATAAATATAGACAAAGGGTATGAGTATAAGGTGTATTTGAGGGAATGACATAAAGATATGTAAGGAATTAGAAAGAAGAGTAAAATGGATAGAGAAGGAAAAGAGAGGTAGAATAGGGTAAATTATCTCACATGAAAAGGTGAAAGAAAACAGATGGGAAGATGAGAAAGGGGCAATGGGCATTGCATGAACCTTACTCTCATCAGTTATTGGCTCAAAGAGGGAATAATATACACAATCAGATGAATATGGAAATCTATCTTACCTGACTGGAAAATAGGAGGGGAGAAGATTAAACAAAGGAAGGGTGCTCACAGAAGGAAGGGAAGATCAGGGAAGTGGTAGACAGAAGCAAAACATGGGTGATGTGGAAAAGAGTGAAAGGAGAGAGAGGACAAACAGGAAGAAGAATAGGATGGAGGGAAATACACAGGTAATAATCATAATGGTGAATGGGATGAACTCTCCTGTAAAATAGAAGCGGATAGCAGGGTGGATCAAAAACCAGTATCCTACAATATGTTGCTTACAAGAAATACACTTGAAGCAGAAAAATACACAGAGTAGAAGAAAACCTGGAAAGACTTGTACTAACTGATGCAAAGTAAAATGAGTAGAACCAGAAAAACACTTTCCACAGTATCAGCAACATCATGTGATGATCAACTATGAATGACTCAGCTTTTCTCAGTAACACAATGATCCAAGTGCAAAGGACTCCCAAAGAAAAATGCTATCCATATCCAAATAAAAAATTGATGGACTCTGAATGCAGATTAAAGCATTTTTTTACTTACTTTATTCTTTCTTGTGTTTTTTTTTTCACTTTTGATTTGTTTCTTCTTCCACAAGCATGATGAATGGAAATGTTTTACATGATAACATATGTATAAACTATATCAAACTGCCTACCATCTTCAGAAGAGGGGAGGAGAAGGAGGGAGAGAGAAAAATTTGGAACTCAAAATCTTGTAAAAATGAATGCTAAAAATTTTATTGATTTGTAATTGTGGGAAAAAATAAAATACTATTTAAAGCAAAAAAAAAGAAGTAAAATGCAAGTGAAGCTTAGAGAAATGCAGGATTCTTAGCTCAATAAGAAAGCAGATAAAATTCAGTTTTATGCTGATAGTTACAATACAAAGCACTTTTATGATGCCCTGAAGGCTATATATAGGCCAAAGACGTATGGTACATCTCAACTACTCAATGAAGCTATGTTGGGTTGAACATTTCCATAGTGTTCTCAACAGACCATCATTAATCAATGCTGAAGCCACTAACCATATACCTCAGGTTGAAATCAATCCTTATCTAGCCAAACTTCTAACTGAAGAAGAGGTTTTTAATGCCATTAGGCTCCTCTCACATGGCAAAGTTCCTGATGTTGATTCTATTACAGATGAGATTTACAAGGCAGAGGGTCAACTGATAATACAAAAGTTGATAGAAATGTTCTGGGTTATATGAGAAGAGGAGGTTACCCCCCAGGAGTTCAAAGATGCCTCAATTGTCCACGTCTATAAAGAAAAGTAAATTATTTTTCCTGTGAAAATTACAGGAGGGTTTCTCTCTTAGCCACTGCTGGCAAGATTCTTGCCCCAATTCTCCTTAAAAGGTTGATCTTTCACCTGGAAAATAGTCCTCTTCCTGAGAGCCAGTGTGGCTTTAGAAAGGGTAGAGAAAAGGTTGATAGTTTGCTGCCTGACAATTACAGGAGAAAGGCCAGGTCAGTACACAATGTTTGTCAATCTGATCAAGGCCTTGGATATTGTCAGTCATGAGGGATTATGGATAATTATGGCAAAATTTGGTTGCCCAGAGAAGTTCATCAGTATTGTACATCAGTTTCATGATAGCATGATTGCACAGGTTCTGGATAATAGTCAAGGCTCTTGTGCTTTCTCAGTCAACAATGGAGTGAAGCAGGGCTGTGTGCTTGCTCCCATGCCTTTTTAGCATGATGTTTTCAGTAATGTTGTTGGATGCCTTCAATGAGGATAAAAACAGTGTCAAGGTCAGCTACCATGCCGACAGTAAATTATTTAACTTGAAAAAGTTATAAGCCAAGACTAAAGTGGAGGGAGAGTTGATGCATGACTTTTTGTTCACAGATGATTATGAAATCAATGCAGCCTCTAAGGCTGAAATGGAACAAAGTATGGATCAATTCTCTGCTGCTTGTGCTAATTTTAGCCTAACAATTAACACCAAGAAAACAGAGGTTCTCCACCAGCTATCACCATACCATCCATCCATGGAACCACTGGTTACAAATTGGAGAAATTTTGAATGCTGTGGATAAGTTCACTTACCTTCCAGGGATGTCCACATAGATGATGAGGTTGATGCATGAAGTGCCAGAGCTAGCTCAGTGGTTGGAAGGCTCCAAAGGAAAGTATGGAAAAGAAGAAGTATTAGGTTGCCTAAGGTCTACAGAGTTGTTGTGTTGACCTTATTGATATATGCCTGTGAAACTTGGACAGTATACCACTGCCATGCCAGAAAACTGAATTACTTTCATTTGAATTGTCTTAAGAAGATTCTGAAGATCACCTGGCAAGATATGGTACGACACTGAGGCCTTTTCTCAAATTGAACTGCAAAACCTTCAAACTCTACTGCAGAAATTGCAACTCTAATGGGCTGGCCACATTGTTGGAATGCGGAAAGTACTTTTGCCTAAAAGACTATTTACAGAGAACTCACACAAGGCAAACACTCACATGGAGGTCAGAAGAAGTAATACAAGGACACTCTCACAGTCTCTCTGAAGAACTTTGGTATTGATTGTGTGACATGGGAGACACTGGGACAGGACTGCCCATAGTGGCATGTCCACATCAAACAACGCACTGTATTCTATGAGCAAAGCAGAATTGCAATAGCTTAAAAGCAACATGAGATGTGCATATTTAGAGACATCTCCACTCCAAATGTTCATATGAACTATTTGTGCACAACCTGTGGTAGAACCTCCCAAGCTCGTGCTGATCAGATCAGCCATAGTCATATACACTGTACCTTGACCCCAACATAGTGATGTTATTTTGGTCCTCTTCAAGCATGAAAGACAACAACCATCCATATATATGTATATATGTGTATATATGTACTCTACTCAACTGTGAATATGTGTTTATATATGTGTGTATATACATACACATTTAGTTGTGTATAGAAACCTATCTTACCCAACAGGGAAGTAGAAGAGGAAAGGATTAAGATATATAGGGTGAGGGGATATAAGAGAGGGCAGATTAAGGGAGGCAGTGATCAGAAGCAAAACAGACTTTTGAGGAGGGACAGGATGAAAAGAGAGAGAAGGATAAACAAGAAAATAAGATGGAGGGAAATTCACAGTTAAGTTATCATAACTGTGAATGGGAATGAGATGAACTCACCAATAAAATGGAAGCAGATAGCAAAATGGATTAGAAACCAGAATCAACAATATGTTATTTACAACAGACAGACTTGAAACAGAAAAACACACACATAGAGCTAAAATAAGGGGCTAGAACAGAATTTATTATGCTTTGGCACAAGTAAAAAAGGCAAGAGAAGCCATAAAGATCTTAGACAGTACAAAAGCAAAAATAGACCTAATTAAAAAAGATAATCAAAGAAACTACATTTTGCTAAAAGGTACTGTACACAATAAAATAATATAAAAAAAACTACAGTAAGTTTCTCTGATAAAGGCCTCATCAAATATATAGCAAATACAATCAAATTAATAAAAATAATAGCCATTCCCCACTTGATAAATGGTCAAAGGATATGACCAAGCAGTTTTCAGAAGAAGAAATCAAAGCTATCTATAATCATATGAAAAAATACACTAAATCACTATTGATCAGGAAAATGCAAATTAAAACAACTTTGAGGTACCACCTCATACCTATCAGAAATGACAAATACTCGAGGGAATATAGGAAAATAGGTACACTAATGAACTGGTGGTGGAGTTGTAGGCTGTTCCAACCATTCTGGAGAACAGTTGGAAATTATGACCAAGGAACTATAAAATTGTGTATACTCTTTGACTCAACAGTACCATTACTAGGTCTATATCCCGAAAAGATCAAAGGAAAAGGATCATTATGTACAAAAATATTTATAGTAGCTCTTTTTGTGGTGGCAAAGAATTGAAAATTGAGGGGATACCTATCAATTGAGGAATGGTTTAGCATGTTGTGGTATATTATTGTGATGGAATACTATTGCGATATAAATAACAATGAGGGGGATAGTTTCAGAAAAACCTGTGAAGACCTATATGAACTGATGAAAAGTGAAGTTAGCAGAACCAGGAGATCATTGTACACAATAACAGCAATATTGTAATAATGATTTAACTGTGAAAGACAATTATCAATACAATTAACTATCAGTACAATAATCTATAATAATCTATACCCTATCAGTACAATAATCTATACCCTTTGACCCAGCAATAGCACTGCTAAGGCTGTATCCCAAAGAGATCATAAAAATGGGAAAAGGACCTACATGTACAAAAATGTTTATAGCAGCTCTTTTTGTGGTGGCAAAGAACTGGAAATTGAGAGGATGCCTATCAATTGGGGAATGGTTGAATAAGTTGTGGTATATGAATGTAATGGAATGCTATTGTGCTATAAGAAATGATGAGCCAGCAGACTTCAGAAAAACCTGGAAAAACTTGCTTTAACTGATGCTGAGTGAAATGAGCAGAACCAGGAGAACATTGTATACAGTAACAATAACATTGTGCAATGCCTGATTGATAGACTTAGCTCTTCTCAGCAAGGCAAGGATCTAAGATGTCTCCAAAGGTCTCATAATAGAAAATGCTATCCACATCCAAAGAAAGAACTATGGAGTTTGAATGCAGATCGAAGCATACTATTTGCTCTTTATTTTTCTTCTGTTTTGTTTTGTTTCCTCTTCCTGCTGGTTCCTCCTATTGGTTCTGATTCTTCCTTACAACATCACTATTGTGAAAAAATGTTTAATAAGAATGTATATGTATAGCCTATTCAGATTGCATGCCATCTTAGGGAGGGAGGTGGAGAGGGAGGGGGAGAAAAATTTTAAACTCAAAAGCTTATGGAAGTTATTGCTGATAAATCAAAATAAATTAATAAAAAAATTTTAAGGTGAGCTTATGGTGGAGGAGGGCAACAGGTGGGGGGAATATGAACTAAAAAAAAAATACAATAATATAAGCAA
The DNA here is from genome assembly GCF_900497805.2 of Vombatus ursinus. Taxonomy (NCBI): domain Eukaryota; kingdom Metazoa; phylum Chordata; class Mammalia; order Diprotodontia; family Vombatidae; genus Vombatus; species Vombatus ursinus. Next base: position 73,544,849 of record NW_020954596.1, on the reverse strand, counting down.
TTCTGAAGAACTCAGGATGAAAAATGCTATCTACCTCCAAAGGGAGAACTAATGAGCTCTGACCAGAAATTGAAGTATACTTTTCTCACTTTATTTTTCTTGCTTTTTGGTATCATAACTAATATGGAAATGTGTTTTACATGATTTCACATGGATAACTGACATCATAATCCTTGCCTTCTCAGTGGAATGGGGGAAGTTCAGGAGGGCAGAAGAGAATCTGGGACTCAATTTTTTTTAAATGTTACAACTAAATAATCATTTTAAATGTAAAAATCATTCTTAGCCAAAAGCCATACAAAAGTAGGAGAACTTGACCCTCAGGCTAGAGGATCCCTGAATTAGATCATTTGTAAGGTCATTTCAGGATCTAAATCTCTGATCCTTTTACCATTTTGATTTTGTAAACTCTTCCTTGCATTCAATCTCAGGTTCCTACATCAAAATTCTTTGAATTTAACATAAAGGAAAACTGCTCTTTTTTTCTACCATAGTTGTCACAGAGTATCATTTTTGATAGGATAAAATAAGATGGCACCTGTAATAGCACTAAACAGTAATCACACTATATTCAGAAAGAAATCTATACTCCCACTCTTCCCTAATCTAGTACTTCTTCTTCCTCCATAGTCAAAACTAGACTTTCTCCAAAGTGCAGCATTTTTCTCCCAAAGCCTATACAATCCCAGAAGCTCTTTCCTATGACCACTAATCCTACTCCTCTGTATATTCAAAGACAGAGAAGGAAGATTTAGTCTACTTGCAAACCAATTCCTAGACCATTTTCATTTAACATTCTTTTCTCTAAAGTATATCTCTCTTACCTATAATCACCCTCTCACCCAACCTCCACAAAGAATTCCACCTTCCTTGATGATTGAATACTTGGATCACAATTTTCCTCTCCACCCTTTCCCCCTGCCATGATGATTTCAACATCCACACTAATGACCAACATAACACCTTGGCCCCAAACTTCCTCAATTTCCTGAATTCTGATTAATTTCATCTCTATCCCACTTTAATTTTCTGCCCATACAGCCATGCCTTGAATTTTACCATCACCTGAAACTGTTCCAAATAAGATCTCAAATTTGAAGCTCTCCATCTTTAAAAACAACTTTCTTACCATCCAAGTCTCTCACTCTTCATTACTTACTGTATAAGCTCTTTACCTTCATCATTACCTCTGACTTCTTGACTGTAACTTCGAGTCATCCTCACTGTCCATTGTTTTCATTCCAGTTTCTAGGTTGCCCATTACAGCTGGTGAGTCAAGAAAGAATTATAAGTTGGTCCATGTTACTCACGTTATTAAAAAAAAATCAGCAGTAGGAAATACATCCCATCCGCTTGTAATGCCATCATAGCTAGCAGAATATAAAAGATCTCATGTCAATTCAGTATTTTCTGGTATCTATAACAGAAGTCGCTGAGAAAGGAGAAATGGCTATATATTCAAGCTTTTGAACAAGTCCAAGTAGCTTACCTCATTGGTGAATTCAGGGTTACAGCACTGCATTGGACAATTCTTTTAACAGAGGATGATTTTCCATTAACACTCACACACACACACACACACACACACACACACACACACACATATACACTCCAATAGAACAAAAGTTTTTTTTAAGGGAAGAAATTGTTTTTTTTTTCCTTTGTATGCCCAGCACTTGGTACAGAACCTAGTACACAGCAGGCATTCAATAAATGCTTGCTCAATGAAAGAGGAAATTATTCTTTTCTTTTTTTTCTTTTTTTTAACTAGGCAATGGAGTTAAGTGACTTGTCCAGGGTGACACAGCTAGTAAGAAGTGTCAAGGGTCTGAGGTTGGATTTGAACTCAGGTCCTCCAGACTCCAGGACGGGTGCTCTACCCACTGCATCACCTAGCTGCCGAGGAAGAGGAAGTTATTGAGGAAAAATGTCAAAATAATTTCTTCCTTGGTGGGTTTTCTGAGTTTAGAGTAATAGAGGGAATTTGTTCTTAAATTAATTGCTTTGGGAGCAGCTAGGTTGTACAGTGAATACAGCAGCAGCCTTGGAGTCAGGAGGACCTGAGTTCAAATCCAGCTGCAGACACTTGCCATTTGGTGTTGAATAGAACTCATATGTTATAAGATTTTTAAATTTCTAACACATTTTATGTCATAAGACCTATTATGAAATGTATTTCTTTTATCTCATTTTATCTATCAATACACATGTTTTATATGTTTATATCACATATTATGCTTGAAGATAATAAACTTTATTTCTTTAAAAATATTCTAAAATTCAGACTGTTAATTAATTCAGATTGGGCTTTACACCACAGCTGCCCCTGACCACTGCCCTTCTCCTTTTCATATTATCTAAGTCTTAAATCAATTAGATTTCATCATAAAGTAAGGTAAACAAAGTAGATACCAAAACACTGGCTAAGAATCAAAAAAATATAGAATTTTTGAGTTAGAAGGAACTTTGAACATCATGTAGTCCAACTGTCTACCCCATGCAGGAATCCACTCTACTACATCCCTGATAGTGAACCAGAGAGGCTTTATTTGAGCACTTCCAGAAATGAGGAGCTCACTCTGTCACAAGACAACCTAATCCATTTTGGAAGACCCTTAATTTTTAGGAAGTTCTCCCCTATGCTAAGTTTTCTCCATATAATTTCCAATTACTAATCTTAATTCTACCGCCTTCTCCCACAGAGATAAATCCAATTCCTTTTCCACATGACAGTCTTTAAAATAGATAAAGGCAGCTATCATTTCCTCTACCCATCTTCTCTTCTCTAGGCAAAACAAATCCAACGATTTCCTTCTATTGTTCTTTGAATGATATGGTTTCCATACTCCTCACCATCCTGGTAACACTATTTTTATAAATGTCTCTTAAAATGTGGCAAACAGAATGAAGATATGGTCCCACAACTATCAAACATGTTTATTCTTGATGCTATACTTCTATTAAGGCAACCTAAGACTACATTCATCTTTTGGTTTTTTGTAGCCACATCATATCATGAGTCTATGTTGTTGTTTGTCCTTTGTTTTCAAAGAGGACCAATGACATCACAGGTGATATCTTGATTTGTGAGTGATTTGGATTAAAATGAGACAAAGTTGCACGGAGCCATCAGCCTCACTCTCTCTTCCTGAGTCATCGAAGTCCAGGGGCAGGGCAAAAGTAAAGATGACTGGCAACGGCCCAGGGTGTAGTAGAAGACCTTACTGTCCTTGATGCCTGACCAAGCTATAAGCATTCCATAGCACCTGCTTCAGCCACCTTCATGGCCGTTGGAACAAATTTGGCCAGGGAAAGTCTTCACATACTTTGTATAGACATTCCCCTAACTCACCAACAGGTTTGAGGCCTATCAGTTACCCTCAACCCAGTTTTGCCCATCTGCTGAGATGATTTGCCAGAATGCAGCCACTGCACATTCTACAGCTTCTTGGAGACACAGACAAGAGTTGGGGAAATCAGATGAACACTAAAGGTGGATAAGCAATCTTGAAAAGGGCTCAGCAAGCCCTCACACCTGGTGCTAGTCCTCCTGAACACCTCATTCATTAGCATGTACTGAATTTCCCAGTCAACTAAATACTGTAGTTGTCTTTAACATGAATGGCTACTGAAATTGATCTCTCCCCATCCTATGTTTATGCCATGTATTTTTTGAAAGGCAATTTGAATAGTTTGTTGATACTTCACATATGTAAGCAGCAAACATTAACCTCTACTGGACTGTCAGGTTTTAAATGCACTTATTTTCAGCATTCCTATTTCATTCTGCATGTGTTCTTTATACAACTAAAATTCAACAATTTTTAAAGACCTCAGTTAATATTACTAGTATAACAAAATCAGTAAATTCTTAAAGTAAAAATAAGGCTTGAGTCCCTCCTATTCTATTAGAAAGAAAAATGGAGGTGAATCAGACTTTGAAAGGGATTACAAAAGCCATCTGTTCCAATACTACAGTTACAGCTGACCCTCAGAAAGTGTTCAACATAAGCTGCTTTAGCACATGCTTAGATTAGATGCTCACTGAACAAGTTCACCTTGATCTTTCACATAAAGTCCTGAGTATCTAGGGAACATAATTTGACACAGATCTATGCCAAGGACACTTCCATTTAGGTAAGGCAGAATAAAACCCGACTTTATGACCTGTCACCATAATCAGAAGTACCAGAAACATAAGTTTACAAAGTCTATTGGCATATAGCTATGGCGAACAGAGCCTACCCTGAGCAGGAGCAAACTCACTGCTCATTCATTAACAGTAGCTTCCCAACAACACATAAGGATCTCCCCACCCTGACTTTGTCTGGCAAAATCCGGGTAATGGTCACTTTCTTCCTTTTCCTGGTCTCTACAGCCTTCAATGCCTCCTTTCTAATGAAGCTGCAGAAGCAGACCCAGAAGAAAGAAGAAGTAAAGAAACTCACTCGGATGAAGATGCTTCTTAAGCATCTGACGCTAGCCAACCTGCTGGAAACCATGATTGTTATGCCATTAGATGGGATATGGAATGTGACTGTGCAGTGGTATGCTGGAGAGTTCTTATGCAAAGCTCTCAGCTACCTAAAGCTTTTCTCCATGTACGCTCCTGCCTTCATGATGGTAGTGATCAGTCTGGATAGATTCTTGGCCATCACCAGACCCCTGGCTGTGAAGAGCAACACAAAGGCTGGACAGTCTATGATTGGTGTAGCCTGGTTTCTCAGTATTGCCTTTGCTGGGCCACAGGTAAGTATCTTTTCTTGTTGGAGTAATGGGACCCATTAGGATTCATACCCCAGATCTCTTACCTAACATTTAGGAAAGACCTTTCCAACCTTTAAGGACAGCCTCAAAACCCCAGTCATTGGAGTAAAATTAATTAACTGACCAATCAACTAACTGATAATAATAACTAACATTTATATAGCACCTTAAAGTTTGCAAACTACTTTTACATATGCTGTCTCATTTGATCCTCACCATAACCCTGTAAGGTTGGCCCTATTGTTATCCTTATTTTGCAGATGAGGAAACTGAGGCTAAAAGAGGTTAATTGATTTACCCAGGGTCACACAGTTAGTGTTTGAGGCAAGACATTGATACTTGGATAAATATGTTGATACATATGTGATTCAGAGAGAGAGAGGGAGAACGATGTTAAAAAACAAACAAAAAAGATGTTATAATTTATTACATGGAGTACCTTAAGCAATATACTTGTATACTTGGGGGTTGAGGGAAAGGAGTTAAGAGTTTTCAACTAGCCAGGATTAACTTAAAAAGGAAAAACAAAAAGGCGAGCTTGTGAAATTTTTAATTTTTACCAGATGCTGAGTTTGGGCTTTGTTGGCTCTAGGCAAAGGTTCTACAGCAAGAAGGATATATGGCTCCAGTAGGCAGTAGTTGCACTTGCTGCAGAGAACTAAGGTTAAATTCTGAGGATCTGACTAATTAATTGACCTAAAGAATATGATTTTAGCACAGGACTTTCAATAGAGGCAATCACAGCCAAATAGTCTGGTTTCTTCTGGAAAGAAGAAAAAGCTCTTACAAATAGTAAAGATCCCTAATCACAGGCAAGTTGTCTACTCCTTTATGTACTCTAATGAACCTAGGGTGTGGAACAAGGATGAGCTAATGCTCTCTACATATACTACCACTCCCATCAGGGGTTAATCTGAGAATCTTGAACTTCCCTGGCTGTGTAAAAAAAATTTTCCTTAAGAAAGAGGGAGGCAATCTGATCTTTAAATAGCTCAGTGAAGTAGAAATCCGGTTTTCCTTACCATTTCTTCAACTTAACCTCTTAGGCAAATCTAATTACTATGTCTCTAAATTTACCCTAAGAGAGTAAGGACAAGATAGTTCAAGGGTCAATTGTAAGTATTAATGAAATAATAAAGAATAAAAATATTTTATTTCCTTGAAAAAGTTAAATATAAACCTACATATCATCATTAGTCTCTCTACAATTGAATATGCAGGAAAAGGTCAAGAAAAATTGTCCCCTTGAAACAGGGTATAAAGGTATTTCATTTAATGGAAAAGTTGAAAATCTTCATTTAAAGCCAGTTCATGAAAATTTCCAAGTCATTACTTCTACAAAAGTCCACTGTGACTTGTTAATTGGTTGGTCTTGATGCAAAAAAAAAAAAAATGAAATATTTGTTGGATTCCAACTAAATGGTGTCCTTCTTGCTCTAAGTCTATGATCCTATTTGCCCAACAGTCTGCTAAGTACTAAGCGGGTACAGAAGAAGGGTAAGATATAATCCCTGTCCTCAAGTTTACAATTCAGTTGAGCAGCAAGGACTAACACGTGTGGAATAATTAGAGAATGACTGAGTATGAAGCTTCGTGGTGCTGACTTTTAGTGTAATAGAAGTTCAGAGTAGACACAGATCAATATAGGACAGAACAATCAGGGAAGGCTTCAAGGAAGGGATGGGATAAAATGACTTTTGAAGATCTGGAGGAAGAAGAAAAGGACACAAGCATTCCAGATGGAAAAAAGGGGTCATAGTGCTCTTCAGAGAAGAGTGAAGAGGCTCCCATGGCTAGCAGAGAGGATTCATTGGAGGTAATGGTAGAAAATAAGCTTGGATAAAGTGGGACCAAATTACAGAAATTTTGAAAGAGGAGGAAAGGAGTTTTGACTTAAAGAGATAGGCAATAGAGAGTCATTGTAAATTCCTGTTCAGGCAGATAATTTTAGGAAAGTGATGTTTTAGAAAAATTAGGTTAGCAGCAATATAGTAACTAAGTAAGAATTTTTTAAGTACCTACTAAGTATAAAGCAAGAGCAGCTAGGTGGCACAGTGAACAGAGCACAGGGCCTGGAGTCAGGAAGACTCATCTTCCTGAGTCCAAATCTGGCCTCAGACACTTACTAGCTGTACAACCCTGGGTAAGACACCTAACCCTGTTTGCCTCGGTTTCCTCATCTATAAAATGAGTTGGAGAAGGAAATGGCAAACCACTCCAGTATCTCTGCCAAGAAAACCCCAAATGGAGTCACAAAGATTCAGACACAACCAAAACAAATGAATAACAAATGTACAAAGCACTGTGCTAGGTACTAGGGATACAAGGACAAAGATGAAGAATAATCCTTTTCTTCAAGAAGCTTAAATTCTACTGAGATACAGAATTACGTGGAGAGGGAAGAAACCAGGGAGACTGTCTAGGGAACTGTTGTAGTAATTTAATAAGATCATGAGATGGAGTCAGGAGGACCTGAGTTCAAAGCCGGTCTCAAACACTTGACACTTACTAGCTGTGTGACCCTGGGCAAGTCACTTAACCCCAATTGCCTTGCCAAAAAAAAAAAAAAAAAGATCATGAGGCCTCTGACTAGTGACAGTTGGAATAGAAATTATGGAGAAAAAAATTCTGAAAAAAAGGAACAATATAATGTGTTGACAGGTTGGCTATAGAAGTAAAATATAAGGAAACTGAAAATGACTCCAAAGTTAATAACATAGGAAACTAGAGAAATGGTGACATCCCTGAATGAAATGGGGAAGTTGAACAGGGAAACTAATTTTAGGGGTTAAGGAAGAAAAGATCATGAGTTTGTTTGAAAACACACTGAACTTGCTGTGCCTGCTAAACATTCAAGAATAGATATCCTATAGGCAGTTGGAAGTATAAGATTAGTGTACAATTGAGATCCCAAACCTGAACAAAAGTATATAATTTATATATGATATATGTTATGAAGATTTGCTTTGTATTCATAGAAGGACCAGTTTCCATTTTCTCTGTATGTGTATCTATGTCTATGTGTGTACGTAGACATACATTAACAGGAACATAATCAGGTCAATCAGGTTTGTACAGAGAAAACAGGGGAAATGGTCCTTTTGTAGATATAAGGTAAAATTTAATAGAGCACATAATATATTAGCATTTCTATACTTCAGAGAATCCAAAATCTTATCAGGATAGATTTTCCATTTATCAGTACAGATAGCAATCTATCCACAGCCTCTCATCTTGGGATTCTTTCAGAAGAGATTACAGTGATTACCTGCACACTTACAGGGATTATCTACACAAAGATCTGGAGGCCTTCCTCTCCCCTCGTTCCTTTGGTATTTAATGTACACTAAAGCAGCATTTGGGCTCTCAATCTGTTCTTCCTCAACTTGGCTACACGACTACCCATCTCCAGCTTTTCTTTGTTTTTTTTAATGGCATACTATCCAAATTATCATGCGTTGCTTTAGTCTGAGGTCAGTGTGAAGGGAAAAGATCAGGGTTTGATACTGGGTACAAAGAAACTATCATCATCCTGTTCTTTTCTAAAGTTCTTTTCCAGAGGGCATATATGTCAAGTATTGATTTAAGTGAATGACAAAATCTCTATATGTTGAAAATATAACCCACATATTCATAAATCTAAATGGCAAAAAAGAAATAAGTAAATTGATTTTTCCATTTAATAACATGTAAGAGGCAAAGGATTCTACCAATCTTTCCCAGGAAATTTTACGTGAATTTTTAAAGAACTATAATTCCTGATCACATTAGAAAAATGCTTTGATTAAAAGATGTCTCCCTTTACTAAAAAGGCTTCAGTTATGTGACTCAATTCAGGAGGCAGAAGACAAAGAAAGCTTATTTGTAAACCATTATATATAACCAATATGCCTAGTGTCTTATCATATTCCACAGCTGTGCCATCTGAGAATGACACATCCTTATATGGTTTATTTGTGACTGAGATAACTACTTAAACTTCTTTTCCTCTAACATTGGTATTTATTATCTATTACTTATATAGTGTTTATTTGCAGCAGCACTGGACTAAGAATCAGGAGGCCTACATTTAGTTTTCATCTTGGTTTCACTAAACTATTGTTGTTCAGTCATTTTCACTTGTATCTGACTCTTTGTGACCCCATTTGCTGTTTTCTTGGCACAGATACTGGAGTGGTTTGCCATTGCCTTCTCCAACTCATTTTACAGATAAGGAACTGAGGCAAACAGAGGTAGATGTCTTTTCCAGGGTCACACATCGAGTAAGTGTCTAAGGCCAGATTTGAACTCAGGAACAGTCACCTTCTTGACTCCAGGGAAAGTATTGTGCCACTTAGCAGCCCTTTCACTAAACCAGAATTGCAGAAATACATAATTGACACCTGCCTCCCACTTTTTCTACCTTTCTACACCCAACAATTCCAAAAACCTGATTTCTATATTGGTGGTGACTTTGAACGGGTTTGATGGTTACAGAAGTCTCATAGTTGTTAGCTTTAGGATACTGAGAAAAACAAAGTTTAGACAAGTTGAGTATGAGAATGACTAGCTGAGATAGAAAAAAACAGTCAATAAAATAAAGGTTGCATATCTCAAAATTCATAAAATTTTTATAATCAATGACAAGAAAGTTTGGCCAAACCAGTACTACCCAAGTTGCATCCATCCCACTCACTCTGAAAGCTATACTTACTAAGACATAACAAGATAACAATTTGGTTCTTGGGAATATAGCTGCTTCCACATAGAAGACAGAGAATAAGGAGAAAGGGAAGAAAGTCTATTTAATCTCTAAAACAGTACAAAGGGTGGTGAGTATACTGAATCCCTAAAATAACAACCTGTGTGGTAGCAATGAGAAGTAATCTGGCATAGTGGCTAGTGAGCCAATGTTTAATCCAAAAAGACCTGGGTTCAAGTCCCATCTCTGACACATACTGACTCAATAACCCTGAGGAAGTACCTTAAACTCTTGGTGCTCTAGGCAACTTTCTAAGACTATAAGTTGCAGAGACTATTCCAACCTACATGAGTAAGGTAGTTTTCTATGTCAATGAAATCAGAGGTTCAGTCCCTATCCCCATCTCTATGGGAAGCCACAGCTTTAGCAATAGAAAATGGGTCTTAAGTACCTGACCATAACTATCACAGCTTTATACAATCCCTCCCATCCAAAGAGAGCAAGATAAACAGGATTTGATTACATAAAGTCTGAAAAAAGTTTTGCACAAAAACAATGATAGTAAATTAGATTAGAAGAATTTAATTTACCTAATTTACCACCTTGAAGAAAATATTTATTATTAACATATCAGATAAAATCTTATTTAAAATGTATAATGTGCTAGCTAACACAAATATTTAAGGGCAGCACTCAATTACTACCAGTCAACACATACAAACAAAACATTTACCAAAAAAAAAAGAAAGAAAGAAACATTGCCAATGGTCATTTTTTTAATGTACAATGCCTTAAGGCATTATCTTCTCTTAATATTAAGGCATAGTATCCTCTTAATATTAAGAGAAATGCACATTAGAATAACCTTGAAATCCCACATCCAATCCATCAGATTGGAAAAAATAACTAAAAATAGCAAAGCTCAATGACAATGGGATTATGAAAAAGCAAGTACACACAAATATTGTTGGTAAAGTTGGTGGAATGGAAGGGGGGGATGGCAACCTGGCAGTACACAAAAAGAGTCACAAAATTAATCATACCCATTAATACAATAATCCTATTATCAATAGTATAACAAGTTTTATCATAAAGAGAAATAATAACTCTTTATCTATTCATCTATGTATCTATAGTTACATAACAATTCAAAGCCTTCTTGTCTCACTTCAAACTACCTGCAGCACTCCCTTCCTATATGGTCTCTGTTGAGGACCTCATCTGATACTTCATAGAAAAAAATGATGCCACTTGACAAGTTTCCTCTTTTCCCATCATCCTTGTTTCACATCACTCAGACATCTTCCCCACTACCTGCTCCTTCACTTCAGCCTTGATGAAGAGGTGGTCTTTGTCCATGCTAAAGTCAACCTCTCTACAAGCACCCATCTCTCATCTTTTCCAGCAGATTACCCACACTATCATCTCTACTCTCTCTTACCTTCAAATTCTCCCAAGATCAATGGCTCCTTCTCTCATGCCTACAAATATGTACCCTATGTCTCTTCCATCCTTAAAAGAAACTCTCACTTTATCTTACCATTCTATAATGGTAAGATAATCTCATACCTCTCCTTTTCTTTATGGCCAATATCCTAGAGGGCTAAATTTTAAAACAATAAAAAAATTAAAAGTACCACTGGCAAAAATAAAAGTAAAGTCCCTTAAATCAGTCATGTAAGTAAATGTTGGCCTGAAAGACAAAATGGATTAGATTAAAAATATATTAGTGTACAGGTAAATAAGAACTTAAATAAAAGTGATAAACATTAATAAATTAGCCACAAAATTGGTACTGTTCTTCAAAGTCCTCTAGTGTATTCTCATTATGATTTTGGTTACTATAAAATTTAAATAAATGTTATACAACATGATTTTTTAAAATCCCAATTCCAAGATATTAAGCTAATCTGCTTTAGAGAGTATTTAAACATACTTACATATGAGAACTAATGGAAACAGACAGAAAAAATAAGTTTTCTATTTTTCAAAGAAATCACCCATTTATACCACCAATAGTGTTGAATTTGCAGATGAAATTTTGAGTTATGTTGCAAGATAAGAAAAACAAATGAATAAATAAATATATATATACATGTGAGTGTATATGTAAATGAAAATTTCTCTTCCAAGTTACAGGAAAATCAAGTTAGTCTTCTCTAAGCAGAAAAAAAGAAAGGAAGGAAGGAATGAGGGAGGGAGAAAGAAAGGGAAGGAAAGAAGGGGATAGGGAGAAAAAGAGAGAATGGAAGGAAGAAAGAAAGAAAAGAAGGAAGTTCTGAAGGAAGGAAGAAAGAAAGAAAGAAAGAAAGAAAGAAAGAAAGAAAG